>NC_063049.1:12393757-12621257 GCF_018812025.1 Megalobrama amblycephala | reverse complement strand
TAGTTATTATTTAATATGTTTCAATTTATAACATTCACCTCTGCGGCTGTAAATACAGATATCTGACAGCTGCACGTCACTTATAGTGGCACGAACCCCGTCTGGAGATATATTTTATACTATTTTATCAAATATCAGTGAACATGGATTGCACAAAATGGATGTATTCAATACAGGGGCATTTTGTTTCCCCTGCATTTTAAATATATGGGACATTTTTTGCCAATTTTAGTGGCATTTTTTGCTCTGAATCCTGACCTTCTGACCCTGGTCTAGAGATGGTGAATCTGTTCCATAAAATGAGTATATTTTAGCATGCAGACATTCGTAGAACACAGATTTACACTTATTTTTACACTGTGTGGCGGCACATTTACTGATCTACACTATCTCAATCAGTCTGGAGTGAAAGGAGCCCACTTTTCTTGTTTTCCTTCGTTGGGTTTGTGCCACAAATCAATGCCAAATCTATTTTATTAACCCCTGAGAGAGAGAATTTAAGGATGTGTACAATCACAACTTCCCGCTTAGTTTACCTCCTCACCTCACTGTTCCACCAGTATCCACGCATGCCAATATTTCAATTCTTCTCTGTTTTTCTTCTTTCCTCTGAGGCACCAGATCATTTCTCTTCCCAGGTCGTTAACAGCCCCCGGCTTCACCTGCTGCTTTAAGACATCCATCTCATCTCTTGCTGTCCTTGTCTGCCCTTTACCTCACACTCTGTTCTGTGTTACAGATGGCAGCAGTGAACGTGGGGACAAAGATGCCAGTAAGATCACCACATATCCTCCCGGGGCCGTACGCTTCGACTGTGAGCTGCGAGCCGTGCAGGTCAGCTGCGGTTTTCACCACTCCGGTGAGTGAATGTCTCTTCTGACCTTGATAATCTCAAAGGAAGCCATTGTTCATGTTCTCCATCGTTATTTTGGATCAATATTTGATGTTCCTATTTTATGATATGGCAAGTATGAATTGAAATACTATGTCCATTTGTAATGGTAAACCTGTTTTTTTGCAGTGGTATTAATGGAGAATGGAGATGTTTACACCTTCGGTTATGGACAACATGGACAACTTGGACATGGAGATGTTAATTCTAGGTAATAAGGTTTGAAAGGGAATGCAATTGTCCATACAAATTTGCAGTGACCTTGACTGTAATCTTAAAAAAAAAAAAAAAAAGAAATATGGAGAAAAATATAAATAAATATAATATATATATATATATATATATATATATATATATATAGTAGTTCAAAACTCGTAAACTTTCTCTCTATGGGTACAGCAAAATTACAATACATACATAATTACAATAAATAAATTATTAAAATAAAATTACTTAATTTGTATTTATTTTCATTCATTTTAATTTATTTATTTATTGTAATTATTTACTTTTATTATATATTTTATTTATTATTTTATTTTTTTACTTATAATATTTAATTTATTTACTTATTTTTTTATATTTATTTAATGTTTAATTTTATTATTTTATTTTAAATATTTTATTTTAATAAATTCATTTATTTTATTTGTTTTAATTATTCATTTACTTTTAATTATGTATTTATTTATTTTAATAGATTGCAAACTCAATGGATCAACTTATGGTTGCATAACCTTTGATTTTATACACACACAGGGGGTCTCCCACTTTGGTGCAAGCTCTGCCTGGCCCCAGTACTCAGGTGACAGCAGGCAGTAACCACACTGCAGTGCTTCTCATGGATGGACAGGTCTTCACTTTCGGGAGTTTCTCAGTAAGTTAGCTGTTTCCCCCAACATCAGTCATCAAGTTCAGATTTTTCCATCTTTTTATATTTGCCTGATTTTATGTTGGTTGAGAACCTGAAGATATATCTTTTGTTGTCTCGACAGAAAGGACAGTTAGGACGACCCATTCTAGACATGCCCTACTGGAATGCCAAGCCCTCTCCAATGCCCAACATTGGTGCCAAGTACGGCCGAAAGGCGACGTGGATTGGTGCCAGCGGTGATCAGACCTTCCTTAGAATCGACGAGGCACTAATCAATTCCCATGTCCTGGCCACCTCCGAGATTTTCGCTAGCAAACACATCATCGGTATGCTCTCTTGCTTGATTCGCTTGTGTGGTTTAAAGGGCCTATTAAGTTGTGTCTCCTGTTAAAGTTGACTCCCATTCTGGTCTCTCTAGGTTTAGTTCCAACATCTGTGTCTGAGCCTCCTCCCTTCAGATGCCTACTGATCAACAAACTGGATGGGAGCTGCCGCACCTTCAATGACTCAGAGCAGGAGGATCTCCAGGGTTTTGGCCTCTGTTTAGACCCCGTCTATGATGTCATCTGGAGGTGAGGTTCATAATAATGACTCCATAATATTGCCATTTAGATTCCTAAAAACACTCTATACAATTTCCTAGGGTTTCAGTTGTTTACATCTGTTCTACTGACAATCAATCATATTTTATAAAAAAAAATTTATAAAAAAATCTCTAATATTAGCTGGTAACTGATATGGTACCAATATATTATGTGCCCTCAATCTTCTTCCAGGTTCCTACCTGCCACACGTGAGATGTGCTGCTATAACGCCGTGATAGCAGATGCCCGTGTGCCCTCTGCTTCTGATATCCAGGCCCTCTGCAGCATCCTGAGTCCTGAACTGGCTCTGCCCTCGGGCTCCCACGCCAGCACCACCCGTTCCCATGGAGCGCTGCACATCCTGGGTATGACAACATCATTCTACCTCAGCTTTACTTCTCTGTTTAATATAAGTTTAGCTGTACAGAGCTGTTTGACTGACATTGTCAAAGGAAGTGTGGCAGTCTTTTTGCTTCGTCTGACAAATCAAATTTTCTTTGGTCGTTTGAGAATAAGCAACTATTTTACTATGAAAACACACTGTAACTTTCAGAACTTCTTTAAAAAAAAGTATTAAAGCCACTAAAGCTGAAAAAAAAAAAAAAACTCATTCTACAGTTCTGCAACTTTAAGTTTTGGAAGATCATTTTTAGTCCATCTTTGCAAGACGGACATTTCAGGATAAGAGATGGACTAAAAGTGAACTCCCACACCTTACTGCCAGATTCTGGAAGATAAATTCTTCAAACAGTGGTACAAGAGGATGTGGAGCTGGTCCTTCAGGAATCACTCTCAAGCTGTCTGTCTATAAGGCCTATAAAAACCCAGTCTTCATGTATTTTATAACACTTCAGCTTGTGATTCTTATTGAGTGCGGGTCATTTTTTAGGATTCTTTAGCTAACCTAAGTCTCTGAGATCCTGACAACTTGCACTTCTGGAGACTCCAGGTAGGTTGCAGTTCTGGGAAATGGTGGCGCTGGAGACTAAAGGGTTCCTGATAGTTTCACACTTAATTCTTCACCTTTATTCTTAATTCTTTTGCAGTTAACATGTGTCTTTTCTTTTCCACCTGTTTTTGTATGACCCCGCTGACCCAATGAGCATTTTGCTTTCCCTTGGTCATGCTTTAACTTTGCAATTTCTAGTATTGCATTAGTATTGCGTCCTTCTCATGAGTATTTAAGAATTTTTGACTTTTCAGTTTGAGTTAAATCTCTTTTTTGGCTCATTTTGCCTGTAAAAGAAAACCTGCCTAATAATTCTGCACACCTGAATATAAGGCATTTTTCAATTCCAGCCTTCATGAACAATTATATATCACTTATAAATGATTACAAACAATATTAATAGTAGTTATTAAGATTGATGTGGATAGGAATTGGTAAAATGTGCTTGGAAAAAAAATATGATCAGAAAATCAACTTGCCTAATAATTCTGCACACAGTGTATATTTGAGCATGTGACCACATGTGACTACATCTACATGCCAACTACGCTATTGCTATTCAGTCATTGTGAGGTAGTTCAGAGGAAGTAGAATTGATGCTATCATTCTAATACTGAACAGAAGAACAAATGGAAAGGGTAAATTGTGGTCAAAAAGGCGGTCAAACATTGTGCTGTTTCTGGATGTGTGTAGCACCTACTACTCTGCAGATCCTTCAGACGGATCCTTAAGCATTACCAATTAGCAGCTTCAATTTCTTATATATATATATATATATATATATATATATATATATATATATATATATATATATATCTTTCAAATATTTTTGGTCTTCTGTGACAAGTGACATGAGAGCTGTGAAGTTTTTTTTTTTTTTGTTTTTTTTTTTTTTTTAAACAAAGTGTCTGTTATTGAAGAATTGAGCAGTTTAAAAACTATATTAGACCTAACAGCAAAGCGCTGCCTATTAAAGCAAACTAGCAGACTGTGTAATTAAACTTTAACTTTCTAACCATTTAATTCTAAGGGTAATAGAGAAGGTGAAAATGTTCAAAATAAATGAAATTGACTAAATTATTTTGGTGCAAAAAACATTTATTAACAATAACCCCGGTTTCACAAACAAGGCTTAAGCCTAGTCCCAGACTAAAATGTTTTATCTGAAAGCAGCTTTCACTGACATATCTTAAAATATGTGCCATTGTTTTGTCTCAAGATGCACTTCAGTAATGTTTCTTTCTAAGGCACATTTATAAAAGCTACTTAAATGTCCTAATTGAGCTAAGACCTAATCCTGGCTTAATCTAAGCCTGGTCTATGAAATATATATATATATATATATATATATATATATATATATGTATTATAAGTATATCTATAAGTAGACCTCAGGGGGGTAAATAATAATTATAATTATTATTATAAAAAATAGTCTTGTAGTTGTAGTGTGTCAGTTGTTGTTTTTCATTCTGTGTGCAGGTTGTCTCGACACACTGGCTGCGATGCAGGAGCTGAAGATGGGTGTGGCTAGTGCTGAGGAAGAGACTCAGGCTGTGATGAAGGTCTACTCTAAAGAGGACTACAGTGTGGTCAACCGCTTTGAGAGTGAGTTCATTCAAAATTATATATATTTGATAACACTATAGCTGTAACATTTTTAAATACTATTTTAGACTGTTAAGGGGCGTTCACATAAAGCAACTTGAGTGGAAAAACAGCCAGTAGTCAATCATTTTAATGAGTATTGGCGACTTTCATAGCATGAGCGATTTAACATTTTTAACATTGAGCATTTTAATTTTTCAATTAAAAGTAAAGATTAAAAAAATTGATTGTGTTGTTTTGCACACTGTTTTTCTAGGTCATGGAGGAGGCTGGGGTTACTCTGCTCACTCAGTGGAGGCCATCCGCTTCTGTGCCGACGCTGACATCTTGTTAGGGGGTTTAGGTCTTTTTGGTGGCCGAGGGGAGTACACTGCAAAGATCAAGGTCAGGTGCTATCTGAGTGTCTCCTTAGTTTTGATCCTCAGCCCACTGATATTTGATTTGTGATTGAAAGCTGTGATTGTGTTTGCAGCTGTTTGAGCTGGGTCCAGATGGAGGAGACCATGAAACTGATGGAGACCTACTGGCTGAGACAGATGTTCTGGCCTATGACTGCGCTGCTCGGTATGACTTTAAATAAGTACCATCCAAAACAATATCGCTTCATTATTTCAAGAGTGCTGGTTGAGAAGTGTATCTAGAGAGCAGGATATATGCTATATCCCAAAGTAAATGTTATTTATAAGTGTTATTTTAGTATTATTTATACACTATTATAGTATTAATTATTATTTTAAATCAGATTTTTTTCAGTTAACCAAAACAAGCAAAACATTGCACATAGGCTAGTTTTAAAATGATAGATATACTGTTTAAAATGAAGACAAATATTATTGTGATCATGATGAGAGTTAAAGGTGCAGTAAGTGATTTCCGAGAATCGCTGTTCAAAGTGGATCAGGTCGAGTGCCACAACGCACTTGTAGACAATCAGCAGTAGGGGGCATAAACACTCATGATGGGGGAGGAGAGAGAGTGAGCAAGAGGGAGATTTGAAAAAAAGACTGTTGAAAGAAAGATGGCTGAGAGACATTACAAAAGAGAAAAGGTCAGAGGAAATCAAGGGTTATGACCAGGCAAGTAATCGGATATTAATACTATATTAGAAAATCTTGTTTCTCTGAAATTGCTTATTGCACCATTAATGTGATGATCTACATCTCTGCTGGGACTGCATACATTGACTAAAAATATAAATGAATTGAGATGGTTTCTTTATGTATGCAGGGAGAAGTATGCCATGATGTTTGATGAGCCTGTGCTGCTGCAGTTGGGCTGGTGGTATGTGGCATGGGCTCGTGTGTCCGGACCCAGCAGTGACTGCGGCTCCCACGGTCAGGCAACCATCACCACTGATGATGGGTACGAACACACTTATTATTGTGATTATGTGATTATTTTAGCATTATAATTCTAGAAGGCAAGGATTATCATCATGAACTCTCTCCTGCAGTGTGGTGTTTCAGTTCAAGAGCTCGAAAAAATCAAACAATGGTACTGATGTGAATGCTGGACAAATACCTCAGCTGCTGTACAGGTACATGAGAAATTTTAGCTTAGTTTTAGTTAGCCCATTACTTTGGTGTATTATTTCTTTCACATACCCATTTTGTTCTGATTTTCCAGGTTGCCCTCTAATGATGGTAACACATCCAAAGGAAAGCAGCAGACCAGTGAGCCTGTTCACATCCTCAAGCGTTCTTTCGCCAGGACCGTGTCCGTGGTATGTGTATACAAATACATGCTAATTGCTCATGGGCCAATGATGTAAAGCTTTTTTTTTTTTTTCTTCAAGATCTAATAATTTCTTTGATAAATACATTAAATGCTATTCATATGGAAAATACAGAGTGCAGGCTGTACATAAAATATTTTATTAGCGGGGTTTTTCCTGGGTCAACAATGGTTTTCGGTGGCTGTACTCTTGCGAAAACTACAGTCTATGCCGTGCAGTGAATCTCTTATTGCAGGGATGGGCAACTCTGGTCCTTTAGGGCCAGTGTCCTGCAGAGTTTATCTCCATCCCTGATAAAAACTCACTTGCCTATAACTTTCTACTAATCCTAAAGACCTTGATTAGCTGGTTCAGGTGTGTTTGATTAGGGTTGGAGCTAAACTCTGCTGGGCAGTGGCCCTCCAGGACTGAAGTTGCCCATCCCTGTCTTATTGACATTGTGTTTATACTTGGTTGGTTATAATGAAAGGATTTGCGAGTGTGCAGAACTCGCGCTGAACAAAAACTCGGTGTTGAGCAGACTCAGACTAACTTAAACACATCTGATTTGCCATTGCGTTCACACGCTCAACTGATATGTTTGTATTTGGCTACAAGGCTCAATGCTGCAAAAATACATTGTAAATAGAAACCTTTGATGCTCTTCACAGAGTGCAAACACAAACACTCATGGGAGTGTTTTAAAGTGTTTTAAAGCAGCAGCTATCAGTGGGTATAGTACTACACATATTGAATGGCAGAACGGCAGACATCTTCACTTTAAATGACCAAATAAATCTTTGACAAGACAAAGATTCATTTTGGTGGCCGCCAAAATATTTTAAATGCAGGATAAACCCTGATTACATTTTACATGATGGTTACACCACTGGTTACAAGTTACTGAACTCAAGTTTTGTTGAAAATTGCTTTTCAAAAATGTATCAAACTGACCGATTTCTTCAAATTGACAGATTTAAAATGATTGGTGACTAAATTAAAATTAATGTCTAGGTGGTGTAACTGACTGTAAAAAGTTTTATTAAAGGCTGAAATTCTTTAAATGTTTTTTTAAACAAGTAGTGAAGCAGTTTTGTTTGAAATATACAAATATTAAATTAAGATTCTGCCAAATCAATGTCAGTGTGGTATAACCAACATGTTTGAAGCCCCTTTTTAGGCAAATTGGAAATAATTTCATAGAGCCCTATGACCAGAAAGTAAAAAAAAAAAAATGAAGGCAGTTTGACAGTTTTTCGGCATGGCAAGGTCAAATGGACTAAACGCAAAAAAAATGATATTTGTGAAATGGAAAAATATTAAAAATAATAACATTTTTACACCCATGTACAGGTTGTACAGAAAATTACTTTTTACTTGATGGTTACACCACTTACACAAAAACATAAGCTGTCAAAAATACATTATTACCTATCACATTTTAAAATAGAATATAAAAAGATTTCTTTTTCACCATCTCTGGCATCCTTGTTTGTCTTTGATCCATAAATGTGCTCATGCTGATAGTTTGACCTGCAATTTCCTGAAAAGGAGATGTAAGCAATACTAGCTTGTATTTTCATATAATATCCTCCTGTCTTAAAAGAAATTGGCAAGGAACAGATGTACAGAAGCCAATTCGGAAGGATTTGTACTTCAGTGTATTTAAGGAAATCTCTTGACTTATTGGCACTTTTTTTCATGCGGCTTATCCGTTTGGTGCAGTAAAACGAACAAGTCAAGTTAATAATGGGTCAGATCCTTGGTTCATTTCCAAGTTGTGTGTGTTTGTTCTTGTCTCAGGACTGTTTTGAGTCTCTGCTGAGTATCCTGCACTGGAGCTGGACCACACTGGTGTTGGGAGTGGAGGAACTGAGGGGACTGAAGGGTTTCCAGTTCACAGCCACCCTTCTGGACTTGGAGCGGCTGCGGTTTGTGGGCACCTGCTGCCTGCGACTGTTGCGTGTCTACATTTGCGAGATCTTCCCCATTTCTGGTATTATACTTTCTCTGTTGTTTAAGCGATGTTAAAGTGGCGTCCCACTAGCTGTTTGCCAGCTAACAACTGAAAATTGGCTGAAAAATGATCTAATGCGATGCTGACCTAAATTCCTAAATATCTTAAATAGATGAAATAACAAACATCTTAATTATCATTTTAAGAGGTCTTATATTTGGGGATGGGAAAACGGGAATCGCGATACAGCCTAATGTGAAAAGACTTCAACTTCGAAAGACTACGATTTCATTGAATGAAAACGAGCGCTGCACTTTTCAAAGTAAAAATGCGGCGCTGTTACTCATTGTACAGGCGCAAATCTATGCCAACTTTTGATTGGTAATGATCTACTGTTGATGAATTATGACAATGTTAACTTTATGGTGTTTATATTTTAATATGTTGTAGATAGTTGTAAGAGTGCATATTTTAGCTCCCTCATCTTTTTGAATGAGCATCTAGCAATAGTAAAGCATAGACATTTCAAAATAAGAGTCCTAGCATATTTCAGGCTTGTTTATAATTAAAAGTCTGGCAATATGCTTGAAGCTTTTTTTTTTCCCTTTATTATTATTAGTAACTTGGTCACACAAACTGTATAAATAGCATTTAATTCAAAGTAAACTATTGTAGCTTCTGTCTAGCCTGCCCCGTCACAGGAAGGAAAGACTTAAGAACATTATATAACACACGCTATTCAGTATATAGATTTTACTAGTATCTGTTTTTTACAGTTATATACAGTTTACACACTATAAAGTAGGCCCATAAATAAGTACTTAATTATTTAATACAGTTTGAAATAGAAATATTTAAAAACCCAGTGTACGTTTTGTATTCTAATAAATTAATTAATTTTGCTTGTAAATGTCTCCTTGTATCTTATTGTACTCCTTAAGAGCACATGTGCTTCTTGGGGAAAAAAGTAGGTGTTAAGCCCTGTTAAATTGATTTTGAGCAATGCTGTGACTCTCTGACACTGTACTACTAGATCTTGTCACCTGGTCTTATTGTTATAGACTAAATCTGTACTGTCACTTCTTGCTGAGTCGTACAGTCGATGTCACAAGTGAAATTCCCTTGAGTTATCAAATGTAATCTACATTGATTGCCAGGGTCTCATGTCACACTAGTCCTTTAAGCACATATAATGAAGAGGAAAACTGCTTTAGGCCCAAGGAATAATCTTGAGCACCTTTGACTGACAGCATACTGTTTGGACTGTTTGTCTCTTACCTAGCCAGTACCAAAGCTGTTGTGGAGGAGTCCAGCAAGCTGGCGGAGTGTGTAGGAAAGACACGTAGCCTCCTGAAGAAGATCCTGTCAGAGGGGATGGACAACTGCCTGACCAAGCTGGACAATGACCCGCAGGGATACCTGAGTCAGCCCCTCACGCTGCTTGAGGCCGTGCTGCAGGAGTGCCACAATACCTTCACTGCCTGCTTTCACTCCTTCTACCCCACCCCAGCCCTGCAGTGGGCCTGCCTATGTGACCTGCTCAACTGCCTGGACCAGGTATCAAAATCGTTAAAGATTCTAGAGTTGTAGTTGGAAGTTGCGTTTTAAGGTAGGGACACACCAATCCCACGCCAAAGAACTAACTGATAAAAGCTGACTGTGTTGTCGCCTCATGTCGCCTGCGTCAGGGCAAAAAAACTGCAAGAGAACTACAGCCGACTGTCAGCCAGCACGCGCATTATGCGCCTGCGTGTAAAGAGAGGTTTTTATATATATATTCGTCTATATTCATAATTCATAAAGGGAGACTGGCACTGCAGGCTGCAGATACACAAACCGTAAACAAAGCAGCATTTTGAATTTGAATATCATTAATGCTTATCACTTTCTATATTCTACTCGGGTCACGTTAATATTAAATATTTGCCCAGGAACACTCAGGTACATGATGTAAAATTAGAACAGCTTTCTGTCTGAACCTCCTTGAGTTGTTTGCTCACTGTTTTGCTATTATTCTTGTGCTTCGACTGTTCACTAAACTGAACAGCCAATCAGATTTCTCTCTCTCGCCCAACAGTCCGACACCGATTCTACATGCTGAATCGGCCCAAAAAAACCCAACGGGATCTGATTAGAGCCAACGATGCAGAACATACCAGGAAAACTTAGTCGGCCGATGCTTAAAAACGGTCTGACACTGCCCAATGGCTGATCTTTAAGGGCTTTAAGGGATAATCCGCCCAAAGTTATAGACTCACCCTCATGTCGTTCCAAACATGTTTGACATTCTTTCTTCTGTTGAACACAAAAGGAGATATTTTGAAGAATGTTGGTAACTAAACAGTTTCGGGTTCCAGTGACTTCCACTGTATGTAAAACATACAGTGGAAGTCAGTTACCCCAAACATCAAAATTATTGAAAATATTTTCTTTTATGTTCAGCAGAAGAAAGAAAGTGAGTAAATTATTTCAGAATTTTCATTTTTAGGTGGGCTATCCCTTTAAATTAGTAAACGGCTGATGTGGTCTCATTTTGGCCAGTCGATAAATCATATATGGATGAATCTCATTAAACCCATCAAAAACATTTCCAGGTCATAGTTTCACTCAACATCAAAAGGGAGAAATAATAAATTATGTTTTGCATAAATAAAATTGAATTTGAGCCCTATTTTAGGACCATTATTTCTTTTGTATCTCTCTATCTATCTCTCTATCTATCTCTCTATCTATCTATCTATCTATCTATCTATCTATCTATCTATCTATCTATCTATCTATCTATCTATCTATCTATCTATCTATCTATCTATCTATCTATCTATCTATCTATCTATCTATCTATCTATCTATCTATCTATCTCCATACATAACAAAAACACATTTCACCTCAAAATTAAAAGAAGCATATGTATGTATCTATATATTGTATGTATGTATATGTGTGTGTGTGTATTATATATAATATAATTTGGAGGTGAAATGTGACCTAGATATGTTTTTGTGAGAATCGCCTCTTTAACTGAGAGGCTTTTTCAGCTGAACCACTTTCAGTTCCCAGCTCTCTCTGCAAATGAGCCACTTGACAGATTTAGGCCTGATAAATTTGAGCTCTAAAATATCGGCAATGAAACTCTAAATCAGAAAGATTGTCTCCAAAAAACAGCCTCCATATATTTTCTTTTTTGAATTTCTGAGGAGTACAGTTGTTATTTTATTGGTATCGGACATATAGTCCGGTTAATTGCATCAAGGCTCTACTAATCATGACATTGACCTTCATGTTGACATCCAGGACATTCAAGAGGCAAACTTCCGCACGTCGAGCAGCCGTCTGCTGGCTGCGGTGATGTCAGCACTGTGTAACACATCGGTCAAGCTGACCTCCATCTTGCCCATCGCGTACGACGGTGAGGTGTTACTGCGCTCCCTCGTCAAGCAGGTCAGCACGGAGAATGACTCTGCTCTCGCTCACCGCTTCCCCCTGCTGGTGGCACACATGGAGAAACTCAGCCACGTGAGTACCATCTTCTGTTTAAAACGTTCTTAAAATTACAGCATTTTATTAATGCTCATCTGCCTCAGCAGTTACAAAATACTCTTTGTCATGTTTTGATCAGACGGAAGAGAACCTCATGGGCATGACGACTTTCCGGGAGGTTCTGGAGAAGATGCTCGTCATTGTGGTGCTTCCTGTGAGGAAGAGTCTGAGGAAGGAGGTTGAGCTTTTTTCTCCTCATCTGGTGTCCAACACCTGTGGCCTCCTGGCCAGTATTGTCAGTGAACTGACCGCCTCTGCTCTCGGCTCTGAGGTTAGAAGGACGAATCTCCTACTTCTCTCTTATTTCTCTCTTCCTCACATACACACACTTGTCCTAGTCTCTTTGTCCGCAGAGCATTCGCCTGCTGCTCTAATTGCATTACAGCCACCAACTGGCCATAAAAAGCATTTAGTTCACTCTGTTTCATGAGATCTTGATGTTCATGAATCTGTATCCATAGAGCTCCACAGAAAGCTCTTATTCTGAAAGTTTAAAAGATCCCTCTCCTATGTCCTTTATTTAAAAAAGTTTATATTAAATATATAGTTTATAAGGTAAAATTAATGTTTTTTGACTCTTCGCATAAATAAACATAATAAGAAATAATAATAATAAAAAAACAAATATATAAATTAAAATATAAAATAAAAAAATATTAACTTAATTATTTAAAATATATTTGTTTATTAATATATTTAAGTGTTTCCCCCAGGCCGTTTGGGCCTTGAGCAGGACATTTCTGATTTATGTTAATGTATATAATTTCTATTCTGATTTGTGTATGTTTTTTTTTAGATTGTATTTCTGTTATTCTTATGTTTTATTTATGAGTGGAAAGTCGAAAAAAAAAAAGCATTTTACTTGACGTCGTATTATGTATGGTTGTGTGTGACAAATTTTGAATTTAAATGTATGTATTTTATATAGTTTATAAAATATTTTTAAAAATATTTAAAATATAAAAAATGTATTATTTCTAATATATATATATTTAATACAATAGCATGTTACTTTCAGTTATAAATTAAGTTTGATTTGGTATTAGCATTGTTGTAGAAATGGTATGATCATTTTCAATTTAATTTAATTTTAGTACTGAAGTACCTATATTTTTAATTACATATTTTGTAATCTAATCAATAAGAGTGTGCTACTCCAACTGTTTAAAACATTTTACCATTTTTAAAAGCATTGAATGCTGTAGATTTATTTCCCATAATCAGCATAAAAATGGAAAGTGCACAGATTCAACCTCGCCTGCTCATGCGGGATTGTTGTAGTAGGAAGCTGAGTCATGAGCACAGGTGTGTCCTCCACAGGACCACAACAAGTCTACTGCAGTCCGTCTCTCTTTCTGACGACATTGGAAAAGGCCGTTGGCTCATTGCCATGGTAACTGGCATGTCATGCTCTTTACGAGTATGTTATGGAGACTGTTACAGCTGCTTTGCTTCTCTTTAACTCTGTTTATTACCAAAGGTGGAATATAAATGGTATATTGTCTAGTAGAGTTATAAAAATGGCATCCAGTCTCTGCTGTTTGTAATAGCACAGGAAGAGCAGGGTTTTAGGTGGTGGTTGTCATGGAGGCTCCTGTTCAATAACAAAAAACATCCTCTCTGTTATTCTTTTCTGGCCTACTGCCACCTGCTGGAAGAACATGTGAGAGTTCATCTTAAAAGGATAGTTTTTATTTTCAGATGAACTATCCATTTAATGTGTTGCAACTCCAAAACAAATTTAAAATGTAAAAATGCCTCTACATTAAATGTAAATTCTGCTCTACACTTTCTGTCTAAATTTCTTGAATGTTGTTCAGGTGGATGGGCTGAACTCTTTGCACTCAGTGAAGTCCACCCCCAACCGCTTCACTAAGACCAGCCAGGGACGCAGCTGGAACACGGGGAACGGCTCTCCTGATGCCATCTGCTTCACTGTGGACAAGCCAGGGGTGGTGCTGGTGGGTTTCTGTGTGTACGGAGGAGGAGGCATCCATGAGTATGAGCTGGAGGTGCTCGCTGATGATGTAAGTTCTTTTCTATATTCCAAAAAGTTTACCCAAAAAAAATGTTCCCATAATTTACTTGCCCTCATGTCATCCTAGGTGTACATGATTTTCTTCTTTCAGCCGAACACAATCAGAGTTATATTAAAGCTGCAGTCTGTAACTTTTAGTGCTTTAATGGTTAATAAACAAAACTGCATGCAACTTGTGGAAGAACATTGTAGCCGGAGCTGCTTCTCTCTGTTTATGTCTGACGAGTCACACAGGTACTGGGCTACTCTGCAGACGTGGCAACCCGACTGGTCTGAAATAGTCTGAATATAAACACTTATTATAGGTGTACCGTAGTGATTCAGGATAAGACATAATCATGGTTTGGAAAAAGGATTCATGATGTACTCGCTCATTATATAATTTTTGTCAATTTTGAACAAAAGTTACAAACTGCAGCTTTAAATAATATCCTGGCTCTCCCAAGCTCCAAGTTTTTGAAGCTCCAAAAAGCAAATCTATCCATCATAAAAGTAATCCATATGACTCCAGTGTGTTAATAAATATAGAAAATTATCCATATTTTAAACATTATAAACAATAATCTATGAGGCCCTATGAACGAGCGTACGGCCGTTGCAGAAAGCCAGTGATTATAGTTTATAAAGTTTTAAATATGGATATTTTTCTGTATTTATTAACCCACTGGAGTCTTATTGAACAAAAACAATTTAGAGTGGGATTTTGAGCATCGAGAATTGATTGGATGGTTGTGGTGTACTATTGCTGTGATGTCATGTGAGTTACAGGTTATATCTGGTTATATCTGGTACAGATAAATCATTTATAATAACTACTGCAATATTCCATAAAACAAGAATTATCCATTTTGATTTCATAGTGACTTTAATGAATGCGAATATAGGGAGGAAATTGAACGCAAGGAGGAAAAATAAACATTCACAATAATTTGCATGTAAAAATACAGAGGATGTGAGAAGAGAAACAAGATTCCATGTGTAGTCTTAGTGGAATAACTTGTTAAAATCATGGCAGCTCACAAAACAGAATACAAAGCCAACATATAGCTTAATCCAAATTCATGGGCTCAGGTTCCTCACATTCTGGCATGAATCAAAATGGTTCCCCGTTCTTTACTAATGTCCTAATATCCATGTAAAACAGCAACCTTCACATGTGTAATAATGTGATTGGTGTACCACCACAATTGTACAGAGCACAGCCCTGCTCTACAACAGACTAAATTGAGTCGTGTAACTTTGTTTGGTCAACTGTGTTTAATTTGATGATGAATAGGCTGCAGTGTAAAGTTAGAAAGGGTGTGTGCATGTGCATGTTTGTGTGCGCTTCACTTTGGAATATAAGTTTCAGCACGTTCCCAAATGATAAAAACGTGACTTATATCCTTATGGTGCCAGGTCGGTTTGGGTCGAACCATTCCTGTAAGTTAGAGCGTGTGAATGAGTTCTCCCAATGTCTTACCCTGTTGTTTTTCTCTGTGTTCCTGTTCTGTCCATCTGTCCTGTTTTATCAGGCTCAGACGGAGCACCCTGGAGATTCCGCCCACTCCCACAGATGGACGTCTTTAGAACTGGTCAAAGGCACTTACAGCACTGACGACTCTCCCAGTGACATCGCTGAGATCCGTCTGGACAAAGCTGTTCCTCTGAAGGTGCGAATTTTACGCATGAATCGCGCAAAGTATAAACTTCACTTCGGCGCAAACTCACTTTCACCCTGTTGCTCTTGCAGGAGAATGTGAAATATGCTGTCCGTCTGCGTAACTATGGCAGCCGCACAGCCAATGGGGATGGAGGCATGACCACTGTACAATGCTCTGATGGAGTTGCCTTCACCTTCAGCACCTGCAGCCTGAGCAGCAATGGCACCAACCAGACCAGAGGCCAGATCCCTCAGATTCTCTATTATAGGTCCGTACTATATATTCTTTTATCTGCCTACAAAATTCCTAAAGGAATTTCTGAAGGATGCAACATCTTCTTAACTGCGATTGTTTGTTGCAGGAGTGAATATGATGGTGACCTGCAATCACAGCTGTTAAGCAAAGCCAATGAAGAGGATAAGAATTGCAGCCGTGCTCTTTCTGTAGTCAGCGTGGTGGTTCGGGCGGCCAAAGACCTCCTCCACAGGGCCTTTGCTGTGGACGGTGAGGATCATTTCCTTAGATTTCACAAATAGTTTCCCATTTGCTATTGGTTTCACAGAAACATTGTCCCAGCCCACCCTCACGCCATTTGTTGAGCTTATGATATGATAGAAATAAGAAATAATATATTTTGCAAAACATATGAACATTTTGCATTATAAGATTATTTTAACTTCATGATAATTAAGCATAAAATTACCCTAATGAAAAAAAGATCTCATTCTCATAACTGCGATGTTAATAAATATTATTTTAATTAAAACATGTTTATTGATCATGGTAATATTCAGTACAGTAATATAAATCTCATTAGATTCATCACTGAGATAATGGGAATTAAAAGAAAAATCTAAAGTAAGCTGCATTACGGGAATGAAAATTGGGGGAAAATGTCATAAATACATAAAACACATAAAATTATGTAAAAATTTCTGTTTTGTTGTCTATCCTCATAAGCACAAAATCAATATTCTAGATTAATCTATATTCATTTTATATTTTAATTTTTATTTGCTTTTTTTAAAAAGAAATCAATACTTTTATTCAGCAAGGATGCATTGAAAGTGACAGTGAAGACATTTGTAATGTTACAAACTATTTCTTATTCAAATAAATGCTGTTCTTTCTGAAATTTCTGTTCATCAAAGAATCCTGAAAAATCACACTATCACGCAAAAATATTAAGCAGCACAACTGTTTGATAATGTCAGTGATTAATGATAAGAATGTTTCTTGAGCAGCAAATTAAATCAGCATATTAGAATGATTTCTGAAGGATCATGTGACACTGAAGACTGGAGTAATGATGCTGAAAATTCAGCTTTGCACATTTTAGAATATATTTAAATAGAAAATGGTTATTTTAAATTGTAATAATATTCCATTATATATACACAATTTATTGTTTTTCATTTGATTTTTGGATGACCTGGGTTGTTTTTGTGAGATTTACCCTTAGATCAGCATCATTAGTTATTTGCTATCAGTCTTTTCGATATATATTGATTGATATTACTGATGTCTCTACAGTCGAAGACATTCCAGAACTCCTGAGTTCCTCCAGTCTCTTTTCGATGCTCCTTCCACTTATTTTGGCGTACATTGGTCCTGTGGCTGCATCTGTTCCTAAGGTAAGGGAGTTTTTCTTTGTGGAATTGGCAACCTTGGGTCTTGATGTGATAATGATCAATCTCCTCCTCTGTTTAGTTTTCTCACGATACCTTCGCCTAACTGTTTTAAATTTCATCATTTTCTATTAGGCTGCAGTGGAGGTGTTTGGTTTGGTTCAGGAACTTCTTCCGGCTGTTTCTGCCCTGAACCAGAAATATGCACCACCTGCCTTCAATCCTAACCAATCCACAGACAGCACCACTGGGAACCAGCCGGAGCAGGGCCTATCAGCTTGCACCACCTCTAATCATTATGCTGTCATAGAGAGTGATCACCCCTACAAGCAGGCTGGTGTCACCCAGTACAAGGTACAACATTAGTGTTCACTTCCTGATATTCAACAAAATATTCCATCTGTGGGGTTTATTTTGTAATATGTGTTTTTGTTACGTTTTTTTATGGTTATGATTGTCCTTGTGTGTGGTTCTTAAAATTTAGTGCTTAATAAACATATAAATACAAATAGAAATTGAATTGTATTGTATAATTTCATAGTTTAATGCATGTTTTTGCACTTTGTGACTTCTGCATTTGTGACTTAAGCCAGGGTTTTTCATGCATTGAGAATTACGAGGCGGCTGTCTCCGTCAAATTCTGTGCTGCCTCCGGCTGTCCAGGGTTGACAACTCAGACAGGCAGTCACATGCACAAATACCCCTTTACCACGGTTCCGTTGTGGCTTCCTGGCCTGTGTCCATTTTTGAACCGTTCCGCCCATCCCCACTGCAGAAAATGGGATTCCGTGGCAAAAAGATCGGTTTCACTCCGGCCTTACAACTTGCTGGCCTCGAATGGAGCCGCTCATGACATTCTGCGAGAGCGCACGAAAGTGATGCGCGGATTGCGGTTATATCCGCATCAGATAATCCGCCGGGTTGGGCCGGCCAAGTAATACAAAATATCATTCCAAGTAATTGCGGGTGGATGAGAGATAAATCATTAATGTGTTGATTTTAATAAAGACACAGAACTCTCATTTGGTAAAATGCAAGGAATGTGCGTCACTCTTTTACTTTCGTTTTCAATGACAATGCATTTCTATTCAAGGAAAACAAATCAAGGAAAGCATATGCCTAGAGCACCTTCTAGTGGTCATTATATAAAACACAAAGGACTCCACATGAGATATTGCTTAAAAGCTTTACCTAAAAATATACATAAGCTTAACAGAAATTATTAGTGTTTTTTTCAACAATGATGTAATGAAACACTGACAGTTTTAGTTTGAAGGAAGTAAAGCCTGTGTTTAGGCTATTAAGGAAATGTAATTTTGTCAAAGAAGAACTTTTATTTTAGATATTTACTGTGTCATATGTTATTATATCATCATGCTTAAAACTGAGAATTTGAATAATTATTTTGTGGTGATCAGGTGCAGATACCTAAAAATTGGCGGTGTGGATGATTTATTTTTAACAGTGGATTTGGGTGATGTTAGAGCTGATCTGCACATCTCTAGTACACAAGCCCTATAGAGTCCCCTTTAAAGTTGAAGTACAAGACTTTTTCTTTGTTCAATTTGTACGCTTAACATGGTTTGGAGCTCTTAATTTTGAGCTCTCAAAGTGCACCAGATTAATGAATTTATCTTTAAATTTATCTTTATCTATAGGGACAGAGGTACAGCAACCACCACAGAAAACACACAATCCTGCGGGAAACATTGTATATATAATAGTGTTCTCAAAATACAAATCGTATTCTCTTAATATTAAAATACCTAAAATATGTGCTTATAAAAGTGTTTTTTTCTGCCGTGATCAGGATTTTACCACCTCCGCCTGGAAAAACCCTGTTAAGCTAAACCATCAGTTTTACTTTTGTGAAGGACACATACATTAAAAAACTTAATGTTGAGCCCTTAGCATCATTTTAGAACACACTATCAGCTGCCTAGCAACAACCCTGAAAACCTCCCAGAATACCTTAGCAACCACAAAGCTTTCAGTACAAACTGGCCAAGTATTCAAACAAAATAAGGTCTAAATAACTTTTTTTTTTTTTTTTTTTTTTTTTTAATTTTCAACATTTTAAGTCTTTATCAAGCCAACATTCAGAGCTTGTCTTGACCAAATTTAATTTTCTTGTTACAAATTGAGATGCAATATGACTAATGTACCTACAAAATCACATTTCCATGCTCTGGATTTTCAGGTTTCCTTCCCAGACTGCGTTCGCTGGATGACCGTTGAGTTTGATCCTCAGTGTGGCACGGCGCAGCCAGAAGATGTCCTCCGTCTCCTGATCCCCAGCCGATCGATGCACTTCTCTGGGCTCGGCTCCAAAGCTCTGGCTCACGAGACCATCAACAGCTGGACCGAGCTCAAGAAGTTCTCTGGCTCCACTGGCTGGCCCACCGCTGTCTTAGTGCTGCCAGGTAACGGTGATGTCCCCTTCCACCAAGCTTTATAAATATTTACTTTATGCCTTCATGCTGATTAAGGTGCTGTTGACGTGGGCTGCAAGAAAGTATTTGTTGATCTTTACTAATTAAAAAGAAGACATTTATTGAGATGTTTACTTAACACCACTTCCAGGAACTTGAGTGAGAATCTTTAAGCTGTCAACAGATAAATCTTTTATATGTGGTCCCACAGAGGGATTATAAACACCATATCTCAACAGGAAGATTGTGGGGTTGTTTAAAGAATATTATCTCCATGAGGACTGTGATTATATGGGCAGCTGCCATCTTATTATTATTCAAAATGAGTTATGCTACACTGGCTCACTCGTTAACTCATTTCCATTTCCTAATGTAAGGTAACGAAGCCCAGTTCTCCTTGGAAACTGCATCAGATTACGTGAAAGATGAGAAAGCCTGTTTCTACGGATTCAAATGTGTTGCTGTCGGTTATGAGTTTAACCCTGGTGTTGATGAGGTATGAAATTTCTACTTGCAAAACAATATGGATGTGTCTTAAACCTGTGCTTGATGCATGAAATGTTTGAGGAGCCTATTTTACCTCACTTGTAAAAACAATTGGCCCCACACTGATAAATGACGCATAATAATTTACATGTCAAACATTTATAGGACTATTTAGAAGAAACATGAACAGCTCTGTATGGCTAGGTTGAATATATTGATTTCTCGATTTTAATCAGTTCTCATTTTTCTTAACCAATATCAATACCTTGTGAACGAAAGGAGCACAATCAATTACTCTGTGCTGTTTCAGTTAAAGCGTGAACCAAACTTCACTAAACATTATTTGTAGCGCACCTCCCTTCCAATAATCACGATAAGCTTTGTGCTCTGTTCTTTCATATTATGTACATTTTAATATGAAACTCAAACAATAAATACAGTTTTAGCACTATTTAATGTGGCGTGACAGATCCCCTTAGCGCCTCAGTTCAAGCAAAGTGGCAGTGCTGAGCGCACATGAATCAGTCAACTCTTCCTCTTTATTACTAGTTAAAATGATAAAATGCTAGCATGAAATAAACATGAATGTACATCAGCAGGTATGTTGAAAGATACAACTTACTGAAATGTATCATCACAGCGTTTCAATGGCAGAAAGACGTCATTAAAACAGCTTGGTGAACAGTGTGACACATAACATTACATTTACCTCAGGAAAGTTATTGAATGACCTGGGCTGGATTTCCCGAAACCTTCTTAACACTACGTCGTTCTTAAATTATACCTTAAGCTGTACCTTAAAGGGTTAGTTCACCCAAAAATGAAAATTATGTCATTTATTACTTACCCTCATGCCGTTCCACACCCGTAAGACCTTCGTTAATCTTCGGAACACAAATTAATATATTTTAGTTGAAATCCGATGGCTCCATAAGGGCCTTCATTGGGAGCAATGACATCTCCTCTCTCAAGATCCATTAAGGTACTAAAAACATATTTAAATCGGTTCACGCCTCACGGAGCCATTGGATTTCAACTAAAATATCTTAATTTGTGTTCCAAAGATTAATGAAGGTTTTACGGGTGTGGAATGACATGAGGGTGAGTAATAAATGACAGAATTTTCATTTTTTTGTGTGAACTAACCCTTTAATGTTAATACTTGTTTCCCGAAACATTCTTAATTAAGTATACCTTCTGTAAGTCATTCGTTCGTAAGGTTGGTCTGGACCACTCTTAGCTATACCTTATCACTGTTGACGGTCTATATGAATATAATTCTGAAGTTGTAATACACCCAGTGTTCAATTAGGATAATGACAAAGAATAAAATGCAAAGATTCGCTGCTAAATTCAAATGTACTTTGGCGTTGAGCTAGAGACAGACGCGCGCTTAGCTCTTGTCAAATATCCCAACTATTTAGTATTTTCAGTCAGGTTTATTTTAGGTTTCAGACATGTGAATACATATTTGAATGAAGTACTAGGGTATATAAAAAAGACATTTATAGTTAGTTAAAATCAAATTCCATACACTGATGTCTATGCCAATTTTGTCACTAGATTTAGTGACTTCCCCGCCCCTTTTGAGATGTCTTTTCAAAAGTTTAGGGACAAATCTAGCAACTTCTCGGACAAACCTTATCTAGATTCTTATTTTGCACACTGATCTATATTAATATTTATATAGATCAATGAATTTGCCATTATGATGTCATTTAGTGACATTTAGCTTACCAAAACTTTTTCGCAAATCCGACAGCTCTGAATTTCAGTGCAAACTCATTGCGAGACAAAACACATTCATTTCCACATATTTTACAGTCGGAATATATCATAAGATTCATGATATAGTTAACAAGTTTGTGAATGTTTTGAATAAAAAAGGAAAAAAAGGGAAAAAAAACTAAATAAACGGGATACCTACATATCTGTCAGCTGCATGACGTGTCTTCAAGGAATTAACATGTTCTAAAATAATGTTCTAAAATAATGGTCGCCTTAAACTCACTCTGGGGGCTCAGCTAGAATATAGAGCCCTCAGAATATAGATGAATTACAATATAGTTTTAGTTTGCAACTTGGATTATTTTTATACGATCACACGAGTCCTGATAAATGCAATTTCTATTTCTGAAGTGCTTCTTTTATAAAGATCACCGTTTCTCACATAACGCAGTGAAGCAGCCCTTTCATAGAGTGAATTATCGATTCTTGAGCCATCGATATCAACCAATTCAGCACCAGCGCCATGGACAGCACCTGGTAACGTCACACTTGTATCTTAAGCAGCCTCCTAAGGGATAGTTCGGGGAACATGCCTAGAAACGGTATATCTTCAGTTAAGATAGCTTCGTAGTGCGCTAAGAGACAACGTCTCTTTTGGGAAATCCTGCCCATAGCTTTGCTAGAAAAATTAACACTAAAGGAAAGCATTTTGCTAAATATGTGCACTATTACATATTCATTATATATTTTTTTCTTAACCTGTTCTTCAATATTTAATGCATGTTTGAATAAATCTTCATGAAAACAAGTTTTATGACAGGCACCATTTAAATGTTTATATTTCAAAAAACAGTTGAAACATTGTCATTAAAAGAGATATTATTATAACATTATTATAGAAGCTGCTTTATGTGCAAAATAAATGTTTGTATACAAATCAGTTGTTAAATTTTACCATTAATATTATAGTAATATGCCACCTGACATGGTTCCCTGTATAGTTTACAGTATTAGTACGGTACCTGATATAAATCCAAATGAATCGGAATCAGGATTGAATTGAAAACTTGTGAATCAAAATCGAATCGAATCATGAAATTTGTGTATGATTTTGTATAAGCATGTGTATTGAACTGTGAGTGTGAACCATTTCAGCTTGGACATCGTAAATGAAAAATTAGTTTGTGTCTACCACTGCTAGCATCTCTGTTAAGCATTGCTTTGGAGCAGAGAAAGGATTAGTGGTTCATACTGCACATGTATTTGAGACATTTGTCATGTGGCTGTGGTTTCAGGGAATTATTCAGCTGGAGAAGGAATTGGCGTATTTAGGAAGCATGTGTGCAGCTGCACTCATGAAAAAGGATCTTGCCCTACCCATAGGTAAGAATGACTGCTGCTTACCGGTGTTGGAGAAGATGCATAGAAACTGGTGCTCATAATGCTCATAATTTAAAGCAGTTGAAGCAGCTAACTAACACAATCTGTCTCTAACTACAGTTGGCAATATCTTTTAAATGCCTTTTTAAAACATACAATACCATTCCAAAGTTTGGGGTCAGTAAGAATTTTTTTTTTTTTTTTTGTTTTACGTTGTTGTTGATGGAAAGAAATACATTTTTTTCCCCAGTAAGGTCATATTAATTGATCAAAAGTGACAGTCAAGACATGTATAATGTTTTCTGTAAGATTTCCGTTTCAAATAATTGCTGTTCTTTTGAACATTCTATTCAACAAAGAATCCTGAAAAAAGTGCATCACCGTTTTTTACAAATTTTTTTCAACATTTATAATAATAAGAATTTTAATTTAACTAAATATTTTGCTAAAAAAGAACTTTTTAAAAATCAGTTAATTTATGTGAACCTTCTGAATGAACTGATTTACTAGAATGAAACAAAATGTTTAAAGCTATTGCCTCCGCTTACTGTAAAGCATAATACAATTTGACATTTAAACGGCAATTTTGTGTTTTGTCACGATATACTGATAGTAAAAAGTAGATTGTTACTGGAAAAGCTGCACTGTTTGAAACATTTGAGCTGCTGTTACGCTATTAGTACCTCCACAACAATATTTCTGAATTTTGAAACTTCCTTCCTTGTCTTTTTTGATCTGATTGTATGGATTATTTACCATCCTACAGGGAATGAACTGGAGGAGGATTTGGAGATTTTAGAGGAAGCCTCACTCCAGGTACTAAATTAGAAATAGTTTTGTTGTGTGTGTTTGTTTTGAGTGCTGCACATCTTCAGAATGTGTGTGTTTGTGTTGAGCAGGTGTGTAAAGCCCACTCAGGGCTCCTGGGAAAGGGACTGGCCCTCTCTCACTCTCCCACAATCCTAGAGGCACTGGAGGGGAACCTGCCACTGCACCTGCAGACTAACGAACACTCCTTCCTAGAGGACTTCATTACCTGCGTGCAGAACTCCAGCGGTGGGCGGCTTGCCAGGTCTGTATCAAACATTTTACAGCTCCCTTTATTCACAAAGAATATGTACTTTATGGGTCTTTTGATAACTTAAAGCCCTCATCCAAGCATCTTTACCATTCTACTTTCCCAGGTGGCTTCAGCCAGACTCCTACGCAGACCCTCAGAAGACCTCACTCATTCTGAACAAAGATGACATCCGCTGTGGCTGGCCCACTACTGTTGTGGTGCAGACCAAAGACCAATATGGAGATGTTGTGCATGTCCCAAACATGAAGGTTAGCATCTTTCTGAATCAAATGGTGTGTTATGAAAATGGCACATCTAATCGCCTCTGCTCTGTGTTGTAGGTTGAAGTCAAGGCTGTTCCTGTCTCTCAGAAGAAGTCCATCCAGCAGGAGAACATGAAGAAACAGCAGCGTTTGCCAGGCAGCTCCTCTAATTCTGCATCAGGAACTGATCTCACCTTTGGTGGCCACCCAGCACCCAAACTGGAGGCGACATACGAACCCATGATCATCAAAGAAGCACGTTATATCGCCATCACCATGATGAAGGTTCCTCTCATCTATTGATTTGATAATTATAGTGTACTCAAACATAATTTGAACTAGGGTTGCCCAATTCATCAAAGTAAAACTGAAGTCTCAATATCCCCTCCATGCAGCCTTAATTTGTACACTTAAGTAACAAAGTAACAGAGTAGTAACAGATCTTCTTCCATATTGTTATATATGTCAGGAATATAATTCTATCTATCAGTTGTTGATTAGATTTTGAGAGATTATGTGGAAAAAAAATTGAAAATGAATGCAAATTTCCATATTATTATAGATGGGCTGGACTTTGATGAAAATCATTTACTCACTCTCATGTTCAAACCAGTGTGTTTCTTTCTTCTGCTGAACACAAAAGAAGATATTTTATAGAATGTTGGTAACCAGACAGTTGACGGTAGCCAGTATTTTTTTTTTTTCATATTATGGAAGTCAATGGGGCCTATCAACTGCCTGGTTACCAACATTCTTCAAAATACCTTCTTTTGTGTTCAGCAGAAGAAAGAAACTCATACAGACTTGGAACAACTTGAGGGTGAGTAAATGATGACAAAACTTAAATTTTTGGGTGAACTATCCCTTTAAGGGGCATAAATGATTGGAGAAGTCCTGTATACGCCACTAGAGAGAAGGCTGTCATTTCACTGGAAGATCCAGTTATGACATTTTGATTAAACATTACAAGATCAAAAACTTGAAAAATAAAATATGCGTGGATGAATCATTCACAGTAAGATCAATAAGATGCATTTACAAAATATATCATTTTATTTTTCATTGAATGATGACTTCAGAATGTGTAAATGTCATTGCATTACATGGTTTGATATTTTTAAAGTTTTTCTTACAGTCACTTACTGTCTTTATTTTTTGTCCAGGCGTATGAAAATTATTCCTTTGAAGAGCTTCGCTTTGCCTCACCGACCCCAAAGAGGTTCAAAGACTACCTTCCTACCTGACATATACATATTACAGTCAACATTCAAATGTAAGAACAGGTTTCAAGTTGGGTTTGTCTGCTTTTTACTCAGGCCCAGTGAGAACATGCTTATCCGGGCCAACACAGACGGCACATATAGCGCTAACTGGACCCCTGGTGCGGTTGGACTTTACACCATTCATGTGACCATTGATGGCATTGAGATCGGTAACTGCATTTCAGGTTTTATTAGCTTTGTATTAGAGCTCTTCATTATAGAAATATGTAAAATGTAAAAATGTCAATGTAAAAATGATGTCAATGCTTTTGTGTTCACTCGCAAATGTTTTACATTCTCCTGAGAAACTTTGCATTCGCTTGCTAAATGTTTTGTGAGAGAATGCAAAGGCATTGCCTTTTTTTTTTTTTTTTTCATCACCATGTCCCTTTAGTGGCTCCTATACTATAGTCATGGTACATAAAGTCCTTGCTGTTTTGAAACATTGTGGTTTGAGTTTAACTATTGATATTATAGAGCTCATGAGTCATGAAATGTTTTTTTTTTTTTTTTTTTTTTTTTTTTTAAATATTTGCTCAGATGCTGGTCTGGAGGTCGAAGTCAAAGACCCACCCAAAGGAATGATCCCTCCTGGCACACAGATGGTCAAACCCAAAGCTGAACCTCAACCTAGCAAGGTGAGTTCCTGAGTTAAGCAGTTAAAAAAGTGCTGAGATGACTACTCAGTCAGATGTGTTAGGTCCAGCCACTTCCTTCATTTTACACTCAAAAGTTTGGGGTCGGTAAAATCGGTAAAGTCTCTTAAACTCACCAAAGCTGTATTTATTTGATCAAAAATACAGTAAAATGCTATATGATCCTTCAGAAATCAGTCTAATATCCCTCGAAAGTCATAAAAATTTATTAGTAAACATGTCTATGAACATTGTATTTTATTTGGGTCCAAACCACAGTACGCTTGCTTTATCAAGCTGCAGCCGCATACCCTTGTTGCTAGGTAATGGCTATAAAGGGATAGAGATGCTCGCATCTTTTTTTAACCCTTTGGTTTTGCTTCCAAAGCCTCAGCACATAACGAGACTTGTGTCTGTCTGTTGCGAATGTACTGCAAAAACGTACTGCAGAAATAAGATATTTATTCTCTCTGCTTGCAGTGTGTCAGTCACGCTTGTCAGGAAAGTGACACAAAGTTTTATTGAACCCGGGTGTGCAAGGTACTAGTGTGAATGCACCCTTACTTTTCTTCAAAAAAAAAAAAAAAAAAAAAAAAAAACTGGCCCCAAACTTTTGAATGGTACTGTATATGTTCACTACTGGACTGTCATTCTCTGGAAATGGTGACCAAAAATGTTTTACTGTGAAGCAGATAGTATACGATTACTGCATTTATTTTATGAATATTATTTATGACGTTAAATACTTTCTGGAAGTTGACGTCCTGCGGCTTGACAAGCTAAAATCAATCAAAAAGTATTTTATTTATTATTTTATAATTATTTAATAAGTAAGTATTCATGTTTTAATTATTACACACAGCTTTTATGAGCTTATATTACTTGATGGACCACAGGGACTAAGTTAAATATTTTTTGGTACGGTACTTTTTTTCTTTTTATTTATAGTTAGACAGTTAGTGTGGAGACTAGAGACTAGACTATTGGTGTAAAATAGCTGTGTGGTCTCAGAGCTGTTTATATTCGAGTGCAAATAGTGTCACTGTTTATTTCTACACTGTGTATTTTTTACTGTGAATTGAACTGGGAAACAAGCAACACAACTGCGCAAAAATCAAATGTCTTTCCTGCTCTTTGCTGCTGAATGTCTCACAGCTCATTGGATGGACTGACGTTTCTCTCGTCTGACAGGATGTGCGGGTTCTGTTCTCTCTCTGCTGTGAATCCTTGCTCTCTGAATGCAGCTTCCTGCCATCTTCTCATCTGTCTCACTTTCTCCGTCTCTCCCCCTCTGCTTCTCTCAGGTGCGCAAATTTGTGGCCAAGGACAGCGCAGGGCTGCGTGTGCGTAGTCACCCTTCTCTGCAGAGCGAACAAATAGGCATAGTCCAAGTCAATGGCACCATCACATTCATTGACGAGGTAAAGCGCTCTAGAATAGGGCCAAAATGTTCTGTATTTAAGTCCTTTTCTGTTTTCTCTTCCTTTAATCAGTGAAAATAATTATGAGTGATTAATGGATTCTTTCTGTTTTAAAACAAAAGGCTTTTAAAACAATTTCTGCATCTTTCTGAGCTTTCAAATTTACTTTTCATTTGGTCAGAAGCATTTTTTTTTGCCTATCCTTTGCTTCATTTACATGCAGGAGACTTTGAGGCTGTAGTTAAAGCTCATATAAGAACTATCTTTCCCAGCACATCGTTGCATGCCAATCACTGATACTCCTATAAGATCCAACCTCACATCCTCAAAGCTGTCGGTTGCATTAAAGGCCCTTTCACATGAACCAGCAGTGCATTGAACTCTATAGAGAGAAGCGTCAGCGTTTCACTCACCCATTTGCCGTTGATCTTTCAAAGCTCACCTGATTGGACAATTGCATGACGTTTGCATGGCAGGTCAAACTGGATATAAAAAAACCCTACCAGTCAAAATTTTGGACACACTTGACTGAATTTGTTTAATTTCACAGATTACTTTACTTTTAGATTACTATATTTATCTTATTCATGTTTTTAATTATATTATATCTTAAAGGGACAGTTCACCCAAAAATGAAAATTCTGTCATCATTTACTCACCCTCAAGTTGTTCCAAACCTGTATGAGTTTCTTTCTTCTGTTGTACATAAAGGAAGATATTTTGAAGAATGTTTGTAACCAAACAGTTGCTGGATGCCATTGATTTCTATAGTAGGAAAAAAATACTATGAAAGTCAATGGGACCAGAAAATTTTGGGTTACCCACATTCTTCAAGATATCTTCTTTTGTGTTTAGCACAGGAAATAAATTAGTACAGGTTTGGAACAACTTGAGGGTGAGTAAATGATGACAGAATTTTCATTTTTTGGTGAACTATCCCTTTAATATCGGTTATCTTTATTACACTGCCGTTTAAAGTTTGGCCCATAAAATTTTCTTTGTTTATGAAAGAAGGCACACCAATGCTGGATTTATTTGATCAAAACGACAGAAAAAACAGTTATATATGTATATATATATATATAATAATTTTTTTTTTCCAGGATTTGATAAATGTAAAGTAAAAAACCACATTTATTTGAAATAGAAATCTTTTATAACATTGTTATAAATGTTATTAATGTTAATTTTGATCAAATTAATATATTCTTACTGAATAAAAGTATTTATTACAGCAAAATATCTTACTTGCACCAAAATTTTGAATGGTAGTGTATTATATATTATTTATATAATATAGTATCAACTCTAAAGAACTTTGTTTAATGCTTAAAATTAGTTTTGCTGATTAATACCTCTTTTTTTAATGGATGAGTTAGAGGGGATAGTAAATGAAAATTGGATTTAAAAAAAAAAAGTGGATATAGAATTGTATTTAATTTATTTCAATATTTGGACACATATATGTCCAAACTTTTGAGTGGTAGTGTTGACTTCCTGCTTTCTTGCTAACTGGCAAACCCGTAGAAATACCCTTCGATGACATGGCAGCACTCTTCACATGCTCAGAGTGGCGCGTAACGCTTGCGCTGAGCAGTGTCTTGAAGCCCCAACATAAGTCACGTGAAAGGGCCTGTTGTTCCCTGCTCTCAGGCCCTACATGCATATACAAATTCTGTAGATGATGCATCTCATTTTCTCGCAACACAACTGGACATCCACTGTAAATCCAACTGTTTGGTGCCGCGCATTTACGCAATTGGTTCTGCAGCCTCAGAGGCTCATGCGAGGGGCGTGTTAGCAGTTACAGGAGGGCATGGCTCCGCTCTGTTGCTTGTTTCCCATAGATCCACAATGATGATGGTGTCTGGCTCAGACTGAATGATGAAACAGTAAAGAAGTATGTTCCCAACATGAATGGGTACACTGAAGCCTGGTGCCTCTCTTTTAACCAGCATCTGGGCAGAAGCCTCCTGGTCCCCGTCGACGTAAGTAAAAGGCCTCCCCCTTCGTAGATTAGCTGGAGCCTCTACACTGCTCATTTGGGAACGGGATTTGTAACTGTCAGCTTAACTTCAGTCACGTTTTAGGATGATCATTTGATATACTTTAGTTTGGCTCTTTTTGCAGTGAATCATGGCCATCTAATTACCCACTCCCAAATGTCTTCAAGCATGCTGTGTTGATTACTTACAAAGGCCAACAAAAATGTGTCCTTGCATGTGTTAGTGCTACTCTGTAGTTTAGTTTGGGCACGATCACTCAGAGACCAGGATGGAAATTGGTAAGCTGGGGGGGGTGCATGTTGCCAGTCCCTTGTCTTATTAACTCCTGGTTGAAAGACACTAACTCATGCACACTGTTTTTGTAGGGCTGCACCATTATGACATTGTTCATATTGTGTCGAATTTATCCTTTGGCATTTTTATTGCAGTTATTTATTCCAATTAGTAGTGTTCGCTTTAAAATATTATGTTCCTTGTTTATAATACGATTTACTCCACATCTACACCTTGTTTATTATAAAGGCTGGAAGACACTAAAGGACTTTTTAAAATCTGAAAAGATTTTTAGACACTAGGCATTACACACTTGCTGACTTTGTAAATGATTACAGACAAAAGCTGGGCATCATGTACTAAACGTTCTGAACACAAACTCACTCAAAAACATAAGTCTTGTTGCTAGGAGACACATGACAAATGAAAGCAATATGCATTTTAAGATTGATTCGAAATATCAAACATGTTTGACATCCTCAAACTCGATGGAATTGTAGTGTGAAGCTAACATAAACTATGTGATTTTCTGCAAAAACTACGAATGCCCAAAATCTGTGGGCTGGCCCTGACTTTCGACAACTAGCGTTGACTCTTCCAGACTGCAAGTCGAGGCAAAAACCTTTGCAAAAGTCAAGTAGTGTATTTCAGCCTTAACAGGAGTGTTCTAGTTTTGGCATGTCAACTTGTTCCGCTGTATGTTAGGTTTCACACCATCTACATCAGGGATGGGCAACTTCGGTCCTGGAGAGCCACTGTCCTGCAGAGTTTAGCTCCAACCCTGAAAAAAAAAAACCTCACCTACCTGTTGCTTTCTTGACATTGATTAGCTTGTTCAGGTGTGTTTGATTAGGGTTGGAGCTAAACTCTGCAGGACAGTGGCCCTCCAGGACCGAAGGTCCCCATCCCTGATCTACATTGAAATGTCTGGGACACAACAAGCCGACGTCAAAAGAACTAGCGGTGACGAAAGCTGTGTTGTTGAATCTCGTCGGATGCGTCTTGGCCAAAAAGGCTTGAACACACCAAAAGGACTACCGCGTCATTCAGAAGAGGAAACCGAAACTAGGACAGCAGATACACAAACCTTAAACAAAGCGATTGCTTACCATTTTGAATATCAATCATGCTGATCCCTTTTATCATTCCAGTCGACTCGTGTTGTTATAAAAATATTTGTGCATTCGAATGCTCTGATACAATTATAACAGCGTTGTTCGCTTTCATCAGCAAAATTGCAAAATGTTTTCTCGTTCAGCCAATCAGAGTTCTTTCTCTTATTGATGGTCCTGATGCAGATCACACTGAATCGACCAATAAACCCCGACGTCGTCCGACTACAGCCAATGGTACGGAACACACCGAAAAAACTAAGCTGACCGATGCTCAAGATCTGCCTGACGGCTGACCGTCGGCTTGGTGTATCCCGGGCTTAAGTTAGCAGTGCAACATGTCACAATGCTTTTCGCTTTGCTTCTACTGCTTTTTTGAGTGTCACGTGATATTTCTACAGCTCTCTTTTTCATTACTGAAATGAAACACAAAACACTGCTTAAAAATTTGCTCATTAGAACTGATTGCGATTACTAACATGCCTATAGATTCCCCAATGCACAAACGAAGTGACAGAGATGCACCTAAAGCGAATGCTGTAATCGACAGTTCATGATTAGTTTATTGCGTCAACCATTATCATCATCTGTTCAATTAATTGTGCAGCCCTACTGTGTTGTTATTCATCATATGTGGTGTGAAAAATAGCTCTTGTGTGATACTGAATATCAATGAACAAAGCTTTGCTGTTTCCTGGTCATGACAGTAAAGAAGTATGAGCTCAGTGAAAACCTCTTCATATTAGCCAATCTGTAAAGATAGATTTATAAACAGATGAAGATTAATTTGCTTAAATTTGTTCAATGGCCCTGAAACCTTTTCAACAATTTAAAAGTGGTTGATCTGTTTAAATTTTTAGCTGTCGGGGTCCCACAACTTTTAATGAGGTTCTGCCATGAAACAAGCTGTTGTCTGAACTCAAGGCCCGAAAGTGGGCCGTGATTCTGAGAGCATAATTTCCTCTGGTTGTGAAAATGTCATCAAGGCTCCTAGTATGAACAGCATGACACACCACCAATCTTTTTTGGAAGATTATGAATCTTCATATTTCTTATGTGATTTATTTTTCATTTGCTGTATTTTGATGTGATTTGACTTTTGTTGCAAAATTCGCAGTTATTATCTTCAGCAGATCCCAGAATTCTAGATTTAGGATTGTTTCATTTGCTAGACCTTCTTAACCTTCAAATGCTTCTCTTACTGTATCATGAAGAAAATTCGAAAGAAATAAAATACACCCAAACAAACTGTCACTATATCAAATCCATCTCTTCCAAAAAAAGACAAACCATACCATCTGCGTTTCTGATTGAAGGTAATTCCCGACCGTGTTTTGACTTGCATATAATCTGTTGCTCAGAATATCTTTAGCGCTAGCCAAGGAGTCAGGGATATCGACTTTTTGTCTTGGACGACCTTATCTTGTTTTCCCCAGGTGAGTTGTCAGAAGATGAGGTGTGTTGTAGCTTGGCTGCTGCTTTGCTTTTCACCAGTGTTTCTCATGATTTCGAGACGTTTCAGATTGTGATTTGTACATGTATCATTGGAGCATCATCAGATCTGCATGTTTAATTGTGTAAATTGTGTGAGTGACACAAAAATATGTTTTATTTTTTTCCTTGTATGCACAAAGTTTCCAGTAATGCGTTTAAAGTGTACTGTAACAACCAAATGCTCATTACATTGTTTGTTAACCTTGGTTAAAGCTTTTTGCGTTTTTCTTCTGTAGTTCACAGTTGAAACAATTAAGTCTGTTGCATGATGATTTAAAGGAATAGTTTACTCAAAAATAAAAATGTTGTTTTCCATGGAACACAGAAGGTGAATTTGGAATTTGGAATTATGGAATCTGTCAAGCTCCAAAAATCATTCATGCAAATATGTTGACGTTAATGACGCACAATCATATATAGAAAAGATTCGATTCTAAGAAATTCTCCTAATGTGTTCCATGGTAAAAAATAGCAATTCATAATTATAGTGACAGAATTTTCATTTTGGGCGATCTATTCCTTTAATAAAAACAACAACAACAAAAAAAACAATATGTGAATGCATGTTTTTGATTTGTTTTTTGTCACACAAAGGCAAAATGATTTATGTTAGTTCATGAACAGCATGTCCATATAATATTAGTCAGTAGTACCTGGCATCAGAACACACTGTTATGTGTTATAATTATCATCATTCCTCAACCTAAAATTAGTGACATGTTACAATTAGGATAACATGATATTTGTAAAGATTTGTAAAGTCTTATTTGTATGTAGAGGCACAATTGGTCTATGTATTGCTGATGTAAGCAGGTACTTCATCCTGGTAGCAAATGATGTTGAAAGGGTCCGTGATGTCACTTTTTTTCCCTTTTGGATTAATTGTCTATTGTCTGCATGAATTTAGTTGTAAATGTATTTTTGAATAAATTATATTCAAAAATACATTAACAATGGCATGAATATGCTGCTTATATGAAAATTCTTTTAATTTTTTGAGATATTATTGTGGAAAAAAAATGTCAAGGTTGTGTAACTGTCCCGCAATCATAATGATTCTCTTAAAAAAAAAAAAAAAAAAAAATCATAAAGGTTCAAATTCTTTAACAACAACAGATGTTGATAATAGTATTAACTGTTTTCAAAAAAAAAAAAAAAAAAAAAAAAATATATATATATATATATATATATATATATATATGTGGCCAGTTTTACTGCAGACATTTCTATGGACTGATAAGCTAGATTTTTGAAAGATTTTTCTTTGTCATCATATCGGACATCCTTATTTGTCATTGACCCTAAAATGAAGACTTTTAATCTAAAGAAATTAGATTGAATAATATTTATTTTAAGGACATAATTTTACAAGGTAAGACTTGCTTTCAAACTTAAAGTAACTGGTGTCCTTTGGTTTTGCAGGAGGGCAGGTCAAATTTGGATGATTATGAAAAGGAGACCAGTGGCCACCCTTCTCATGACGCCACTGTACGTGACCTGGGCGCAGGCCAGGGTGGCGGACCGGGTCTTTATAAGGTAGTGAAGACCGGACCTTCGGGTCACAACATCAGAAGCTGCCCAAACCTTAGAGGTATCCCCATTGGAATGTTAGTTCTGGGGAACAAAGTCAAGGCGGTAGGCGAGGTATGGACTCCCAACTGTGTTACTGTGGCTGCCAATAAATGACTAATTAGCCAGATTTCTTGCTAGTTCTGCAGTTTCTGTAACACAAATTCTTCATTTTTCTTTAGACAATTAGAGAACCCTTTGAGTAACTTCTTTTGGTAGAGGCCATACATGCTATGGCTCTGGTGTGGGTGTGTTGTCATTCTGTACACATTATTAAATTCCCTTTCAAGAACCACCAAGCATGGCTTCAGCTTTTGCACAGTAACTGTACAGTGTAATCTGGCATGCTCTGCAGGAAAATCTGTGTGATTAAATAATTAATAAATTACCTATTAACAATGATGGCAGGAAGCATGTGAATTACAACAAAAACTGAAGTCATCTCATAATTTCCACTTTGTAAATGCCTGGGTTGAGCAAAATTCAGAATTAGGAATGGGTTCCATTTCGATTTGTGAATGTGAATTTGAATTGAATTTACTGTGACCCACAGGATATAGAACTGGAATTGGAATGATAGGAAGAGGAATTTACTGAATTGTAATTCAGAGAAATTCAGCACAGTCACACAACTGAGGAGTTAAATGAGTTAAATAGGTTTTTAAACAAAACATAAATTATTACTAAGGATGCACTGAATGAAAATCCAAGAACGATAACTATAAAGATAACTATATTTGCGTCCACACCAACGAACGATAATGGTCTGTTTGTTCTAAACTCACGCGCTGCGGTTTCAAAGTGTGTACAGCTGTTCTTGTTGCATTTACACAGCTTTAACCAGCAGATGTCCAGCGCATGCTATGTTTTGAGTGAATCTAGCTAGTGTAATCGATCTAATCTAACAGTGAATTTAGCTGACTAAGTCAATAGTGGAATAAAATTAACGCCTAGTCTTTTTCACTGCAACTTCAAAGGAAGCAAGACAATGTTGTCGAAACTAGCACTGGATACCTGAGGTAATTTTATGTTACACTGTTTGCTAGCCTGGCATAATGATCTCATCGTTAATATATTCATTTATTCTGAAGGTATGACCGATTGTTTTCCATATATCCATTTTCTTTAAAATATCCTTGAAAAGGGTGTTTGAATTGTCAAACAATGGTGGCTTTTTCTGGTTCTTGGCGATTTTAAATGCGCGAGCCCTTAAATTAGAATGGATTCTGATTGGCTGTCAGTGTTTTATCGTTCAAAAGCTGGAAAAATATCGTTCTGAAAGTGATTCGAATGATGTAGAGAAACGATACACCATTTATTAATTTCAATATATCAGTGTTATTCTTCATTCAGTTCTATGCAACAGAATCAGATTTACAAGATGTATTTTTTGACCAATTACCAAAATAAAGAATAATCCTACAAGCTATTATCACAGCATGTGAGCAGATAGCAAGATAGCTGGTAAAATGACGCTATACTCTCATTAGTCAATGAGAGTGTAGCGTCATTTTACCAGCATTGCCCAGCACAGCTAAGCGGACTTTGCTTTTCCGGTGAGCGTGAGTGGCGCATGAGTGGAGCTTTTGGGCGGTGAGGGATCGAGCAGAACATTGAGCCTATAGAAACGGAAACTTGCAAAGTTAGAAAACAAGCTGCCCGAGAGTGAAACCTGATCGCTGAACATGGAGAGTCGGGGTAGCATATTTTCAGCTTATATTTTCCCAATGCCATTTATTCTTTTGAGTAGTTATGCCTATATATTCCATTTTGAAGACCTACATTTTGAAGATATATATATTATATTATATTATATTATCAAAGTCCCTTTAAGACAAGTTATTTTACGCGGCGGCCATCTTTGAAACACCTCTCAGGCATGCAAGTGCAGTTCCTGTCTCTTAGAATGGGGAAACATTAAATTCTCCAAAGTTGTTTGCCAAGCTTTTAATTAAATTTCATATTTGAAATCACCAATGAAATCACAACAACTTTTATTTAGAAGGTGGGACTTATTCCGCCATGTTGCGCGTTGCACTTTCTCCAGTTCAAAACAATACAAGTGATGCATCTTCTGTTATTCTATTGTCTTTGATTATATTATATCATATTATATTATATGTTATGTTATGTTATGTTGTTATGTTATGTGTTTGATAGCGTCTTTGTGTAATTTATACTGACAAATTATTGTTAATTACTTACATGAACTCTCTATGAATTATATTTAATTATAATTCTACTTCCTTCAATTCAGATTCGAATTACAATTCTGCATCCTGTTTACTGCCTCAATTCAAATTCAAGAATTGAATGGGAATTCTGAATTGCGCACAACCCTGGTAAACACCTGTCTTTTATGGCATTTGAATAGTCTCCATGACTGATCATGGAAGGGCTGGACTTTGCCTCTTTCTTCTCTCGGTAGAGGTTGTGGTGTGTCATGCTGTCTTCAAATGCTCTCTTAAAGTTGTTGCCTATGAGCCTCCCAACTTGCACAAATACTGCTGTTCTACTCACGAATGTCAAGTCAAATTTAAAACAGTGTCTTTGTTCAAACTGGTTTCATTTCATAAATCTTGAGAATTGAGTGGTTTTCATGTTTTGCTTTATTGTATAACTGCCACTGAGTTTGTTTGCTAAACAGTCTTGCTCCTCTGGATTGATGTGGTGTGTATGAGAGAGGAGGTAAATAAAGCTGTGTCTGTATCAGGTGATTAACTCGGAGGGCACCTGGGTTCAGCTGGATAAGAACAGTGTGGTGGAGTTCTGTGAGAGCGATGAGGGTGAGGCCTGGTCTCTGACCCGAGACAGAGGGGGAAACCAGTACCTGCGCCATGAGGAAGGTAACACAATAATCCTCGTCCAAACTGCTACTTAAAATTTTTTTTTTTTTTTTTTTTTTAAATGATTAAATACTGTCTTGTCAAGGTTGATGTTGTGGCTTTATATATGATCAGACTCTTGCACTTGTCATATTATTAACATTTTATCAAATGCAAGCTCAAAGGGAGTTAGAAGGTTTTAAAGCAGTGAATGTCAGATGTGTATTTGTCAGTCATTGAAACAACCCCATCTGAAGCAGTAAGTGCAGCCCATTATGTTTTTATTACAGGTTATAAAGTTTATTGTAGCTATGTGGGGCAAAATCACATTTTATAAAAGATGAAGTAGCTATGACTCAATGACAAGTGCTAGACTAAGACACTGTTCTCTGCTCCTCAAATACATAAAATATTAGCCTTTGTATATATACTGCTATACCCTTGCATTACAAACAAGCAGAGACAGTCCAAAATGAATGCGGCACTTCATTCAAAATTAAGGCAGGGTGGAGTTATGAGGTTTGACCGAGAGTTTGAGGATCCAATGAAGTTATGAGGCTTAATCACAAGCTCTTTTTATTAAGTTTCATTGGTTAAATATTTGCAAACCCACAGACAGATGTAAAGGGTAATCAATAGTAATAATTTATTAAAAAAATAAAAATGACAGCAACGATATAAAGATGTATTTCAGTCCTACAAAAGTGGCTCAAAAAAACACTCTAAAGTTCTGCTAACTGCAAAACTATAATACATTTTCATTAAATTGCAATTAACATGCAAATAGGTGTCTGAAAACATTACATTCAGTTTGCACTTAAGTGTATTCTGTAAATCAATAATGTGGTGTACCAACAAGGCCGCACACATAGTCCAGTAAATACAGGTGGCTTTTAGTTATTGATTTCAGTTATTAATACATTTTGTTTCTCTCTGGAACAGAGCAAGCAATTTTGGAGCATGGAGCCCAGACCCCTCCTCCCAGCCCATTCTCAGTTCAGGCATTTAACAGGGGCATGGGCAGCTCAGGAGCTCAGGGCTTCGACTACGGCATCTCCAACAACAAAGGTGAGAGTAAAGATCTGAGAGAGATAGAAATAAAATGTAATTTATTATTGAGTGACGCCTACATCTCTGTTTATATGGTTACAGTCCATCTGCCAAATGAACATTTTTTTTCATACCATGCTCCTGTTAAATATCTGTCATATTTAATCAGATATATCTTGGTAGTTTATTGCCATATACATTAAAGGTTACTTCACAAAATTGATTTCAATACAACGGAGGTAGAATAGCTAGACATCCAGGATTTTTCTGTTAACTGTGATTCCTTTATGTTCCTTATATTTGAAATTGTCATTTTCTTTAGGTGAAAACCTTTTGGCTTTAATAAATTAAAGGTGTATAGTGTATTTTCATACACTATCATTCAAAAGTTTGGGGTCGGTAATATGTTTTTGAAAGAAGTGTCTTATGTTCAAAAATGCAGTAATACTGTAATATTGTGAAATATTATTACTTCAGAACTCAGAAAGGAATTTATTGCCTAGTATGTTTTCGCACACAAGGAATTTGGTTTTGGTGAGAAATTTCCTGTGCATAGAGACAACAACAGTACACAGATAGTAAAATAATAAAAAAAGATATGTAAATATAAAAACAAACTAGACACATTTGTATGTACAGTTGTGCTATATACAAATAGAATATAATAAAATTAACAGGGAATGGATTAAGAAAAGGTAGAGTATAGGGATGGGCATTTTTGGCATTTTTTTCTTTAGATTACTGGGTAGCTCAGTAAAACGATTAAATTGGGGTGAAGGGTGAGGTTATGTGTGTCATGACGATAATGAAACTTTTTAACATTCTGTTGATGAAAATATGACAGGACTTTTCTTGTGCCTAGCTGTTCTTAAAATTATGCTTAATATAATACTTAAAATTATTAGAATTTAAACGTACTGTTTTCCATTTTAATATATTTTAAAATGTAATTTGATCCTTCAGAAATCATTCTAATGTGCTGATTTGCTGCTCAAGAAACATTTCTTATTATCGATGTTGAAAACAGTTGTGCTGCTTAATATTGTGATACTTTTTTCAGGATTCTTGATTGAATAGGATGTTCAAAATAACAGCATTTATTTGAAACGGAAATGTTATGTATTACTATAAATGTCACTTTTGATCAATTTAATGTATCTTTGCTGAATAAAAGTATTAATTAAAAAAAAAAAAAAATCTTACTGTTCCCAAACTTTTATGTGGTAGTGTATAATGCACATATTATTATAGGAACTGTTTTCCTACTTTCAAAAATATTTAATCTGCTTGAAGTTGCTCTTTGAGAGAGAAATCTGTAAATTAACTTTTAAATCCTTATCCAGTTATTACAAACAACAGCAAAAGTCATGGAAACATCATGGAGCCTTGGATATACTGGACATCAAACATTGTCTTTTATCTTTTTAAAGTGCTGTATGACCCCTTGTGCCTTGAACTGTGATGTTCTGAGTAATAATGTAGATATATGAAACATGCATCAAATGAGCAAACACAATCATTTGTTCTTATTCAGCTCTGTAATCAGAGTAATTTTGTTCTGCATGCTGTGATTTGTGTGTCTTGGCTGTCGTCTGTGGCGTGTGAAGGCATCATTGTGTGCATGGGCAAGACTCTGTGTGCTGCAGCTGGGTCTTACCCATTTATTGTCCACTGGCTCTCACCATACTGTTCTCATGCACCACTGCTTAGTGGCATTACCCATAGACCGCTGTCTGATGGGTCCTTCATCACCTCTTATACTCATTGAAACTTAGTACATCTGAATAAAAAACCCTTGACTTAATTATAAAGCTTAACTAAATGCTTCTTGACTAAAACTCAACTTGAAGTCAATATTAACCTTAATTAATTCATTTAATACTCATTCCTAGTCTTACTGCGCTTGATTCATCATTGCTCGATTTTTCCAGAGAGAAAAAAAGTATTTCAATTTTTTCAGAATTTAATGACTTGCTCTTTTGGCCGATGTCACCTAAGATATCCAGTTATCTGTCTACAATTCTGCCAATATTTACAAATAATGTTAGTATAATACAATAAAGTATAATGCAATACTAACTATTAACAGAAAAAGTTACCAAAAATGCTTACATTGGGATACCCTAGCATTTTCTCAAGGGTGAATTTGACTTTAAACGGTCAAAAGACTGTCAGAATTCAAACTCTGATCATGTTCCATTCTCTGTGAAATTACTATTTTTTTTGTGATCCAACTGGTTCCTGATAGATAAAATCAATTCCCATCCTGCTTTTTTTCTTCACCGAATATACTGCCGGGTTTGCATCACAGAAATCTTTTAATGTTGACTTTAACAACTCAACTAAAATATTAGTTTTCAGAGATTGCATCTTTATGATATAATACTTGTTAGATTATTATTAGAAAATATGGGCCCCGTTTCACAGACAGGGCTTAGACTAATCCAGGTTTAAGCCTTAGTTCATTTAGTACATTTAAGTAGCTTTTATAAATGTACCCTAGAAAAAAACATTACTGGTGTGCATCTTGAGACAAAACAATGGCACTAACATATTTTAAGATATGTTAGTGCAAGTTGCTTTCAGTTAAACCAGCACAAACATGCATTTTAGTCTAGGACTAGCTTAAGCCTTGTCTGTGAGACTGGGGGGAAATGTTTAATACTTAAATAGGACAATTTGGAACAACAAAACCCCCACCCCCTCAAAAAAAACAAAAAAAACAAAACAAAAAAAAAAACAGAGTTGCACTATAAAAGGGATGAAAGCATAGCATTGGCTTTGTCTGCCAATGCTTTTATCTGTGACCTTGTAAATGTTCCAGATATGAGGTTTCATGAAAACCTGACCTACGGCTCCCCCGCCCATTCCTTATTCCCCTCACGTTGGTTCAGCTGACCCACTCACACACCCCATTACTTCCAGTGAGAGTGCTTGTGTGGGGCGTTAAACTGACTAGCGGGTTTGTATGGCTCCTTTTAAGGATCATATAAGCTACAGCACTCCCATTGTCTTCCGCATTGCAGGTGACCGGCTGAGTGCCATACTGAATTCCATTCAGTCTGGGCCTTTCCTCCCAACTCCTTCCGTATTTGAGCAAGCTGCCAAACCTCCCACTTCCCTTGTCCACAGTCCATTTGTGTTTGGACAATCCCTTTCCCAGCAGCCTCAACCGCATCCACAGCTTCCGAGTAAGTCTGTCCATCTATAAGGTAGTGGCGGTGCTTGCTTGCACAAGTGCTGCTTGTTCTTGTCTTAAGCGCTTAATTGTTTAGTATCCCTTAGGTTGTGATGAGTTCTGTTCAGGCTTATTTCCCCTGCTTTTCTGTCGGCGTCCACCTGCTTGCTTGCCATGTTTGAATTGGTGATTCTTTTCTTTCACATCTCATTTAAACTTTAGTGGCCAAATAACATTTAAATTCATCTTTTGTGTTTCCACTGTAGCTACTAACAGTATGTTTCATGTCAGATGTTTCTGTTGACTTGATTGCAGGTTAATTTTATTTGCTTGCTACATGTACAGTGATTAATTTGATTCTTCATTTGCAAAACAATTACCAAGAGGTCCAGGAATCTGTCCACACAATCAAAACCATGAAGTGCTTTTGCCTTTAACCCCCAGTGTAATCCAAAATGCACTAATGTCTGCATAAGGAAAATGAAATTGGGTTTTTTTGGGTTTGAAAGTGTCTCAATATTTCCACAGCCAGAATACTCTTAATCTGCATTCCACATTCATTATAACTCCTCACTCGGCCATTTTATTCTGATTCTTCTGCCATCCTCCCTGCACTTGTTGATGCCCAGTTTTATTTTAACCTCGTGCCTGCTTCTACCAGTCTCTGTCTCTCTCACAGTGTCTGTCCTTCTACTTGTTGCTTTTTCTTGACTCATATATCTTTCCAGTGCCTAGATGTCCCTCTGGCCTGGTTTACACCTAGTATTGACATCCATCGCTGGTGATCCGATCACCAATTACACAGTCGTGTACACTGACCTTGTAATACGCCACACACACACACAAAAAAAAAGTTATGTTTTTTTCTCGATCCCTTTGACTCAATTTTTTTTCTCAAAGTTCAGATCTCTAAACAGTTAGTTTCTTGTTCACATCAGATTTGAATTTATTATTGATTAAAGCAATAATTGCATGTGTTTTGACACATTTGTGCAAATTGTCTACAATTTGCACAATAACTAAATGCACGTGGCTTGTTGATCAAAACCAAGTTGATTCTCAGTGAAATTGTCAAACTCTTCACATTCAGTTATCAAAATCTGTCAGACATGCATGTATATTCCATAAGTATCTGACATGGAATGTTTTTAATGTCTGCAAAATTGCCCTGCCATTGTAATGAAATAGTAATCACAATGAACCAGTCAAGTTTGGAAGCATATACACTGCTCAAAAAAATTAAAGGAACACTTTAAAAACACATCGAATCACAATGGGGAAAAATTTCATGCTGGATTTCTATACTGATATGGACTGGGTAATGTAATAGGAATGAAAGGATGCCACATCGTTTGATGAAAATGAAAATTATCAACCTACAGAGGACTGAATTCAAAGACACCCCAAAAATCAAATTGAAAAAATGATGCAGCAGGCTAGTCCATTTTGCTGAAATTTCATTGCAGCAACTCAAAATGGCCCCCACGTGCTTGTATGCATGCCTGACAATGTTGAGGAATGTTCCTAATGAGACGATGGATGGTGGTCCTGGGGTATTTCCTCCCAGATCTGGACCAGGGCATCACTGAGCTCCTGGACAGTCTGAGGTGCAACCTGGCGGGGTCAGATGGACTGAAACATAATGTCCCAGAGGTGTTCTATTGGATTTAGGTCAGGCGAGCGTGGGGGCCATTCAAGGGTATCAATTCCTTCATCCTCCAGGAACTGCCTGCATACTCTCGCCACATGAGGCTGGGCATTGTCGTACACCAGGAGGAACCCAGGACCCACTGCACCAGTGTAGGGTCTGACAATGGGTCCAAGGATTTCATCCCGATACCTAATGGCAGTCAGGGTGCCATTTTCTAGCCTGTAGAGGTCTGTGTGTCCCTCCATGGATATGCCTCCCTAGACCATCACTGACCCACCACTAAACCGGTCATGCTGAACGATGTTACAGGCAGCATAACGTTCTCCACGGCTTCTCCAGATCCTTTCACATCTGTCACATGCTTAGGGTGAACCTGCTCTTATCTGTGAAAAGCACAGGGCGCCATTGGCGGACCTGCCAATTCTGGTGTTCAATGGCAAATGCCAGTCGAGCTCCACAGTGCCAGGCAGTGAGCACAGGGCCCACTAGAGGACGTCAGGCCCTCAGGCCACCCTCATGAAGTCTGTTTCTGATTGTTTGGTCGGAGACATTCACACCAGTGGCCTGCTGGAGGTCATTTTGTAGGGCTCTGACAGTGCTCATCCTGTTCCTCCTTGCACAAAGAAGCAGATGCCGGTTCTGCTGATGGGTAAAAAACCTTCTACGGCCCTGTCCAGCTCTCCTAGAGTAACTGCCTCTCTCCTGGAATCTCCTCCATGCTCTTGAGACTGTGCTGGGAGACACAGCAAACCTTCTGACAATGGCACATATTGATGTGCCATCCTGGAGGAGTTAAACTGCCTGTGCAACCTCTGTAGGGTCCAGGTATCGCCTCATGCTACCAGTAGTGACACTGACCCTAGCCAAATGCAAAACTAGTGAAAAACAGTCAGAAAAGGTGAGTAAGGAAAAACATCTCAGTGGCCTCCAATTGTAAAACCATTCCTGTTTTGGAGGTCGCCTCATTGTTGCCCATCTAGTGCACATGTTGTTAATTTCATTAACACCAAAGCAGCTGAAACTGATTAACAACCCCCTCTGCTACTTAACTGACCAGATCAATATCCCAGGAGTTTAACTGACTTCATGCTATTCTCTGATTAAAAGGGGTTCCTTTAATTTTTTTTTGAGCAGTGTATATGGAGTTTGCCCAACACAATCACTACCATTTTTGAACATGGAGGAACATCACAACCCTAAGCAGCAACAGCTACAGCAGTACTGTATAAATATATTTGTATTTATACAGTACATTCATTTTTGTAGAAATGTGTTACATATAAACTGAAAATTCACATGCAGTTGCTTGTTGTGGAAGAACAATAGAAATATAGAATGTGTGGTATAATAATGTATATAAGAATATATGGTGGTGGTGATGTTAGAGGAAAACATATTAGTGTGTAAAAATGAACAAGCAATGTGTTATTACTGTAACACATTTCTTCAAAAATAAATGCACTGTATAAATGCAAAATGTTCATTTTCTTTTTGTGTACTGCAGTATTGACTTTTTCCTGTAAACTTTTACCTGCTGACTATATCTAAAAAGCTCAGAATTCAGCTAGACAAAACTGACAGTCTTGTATAGAATAGAAATCAGTCTGTGTCGTCAAAGTAAAAAAAAAATAAAAAAAATAAAAACATGAAATGAGAAAAACTGAAACTTGACTAAAATAATCGACTAAACTTTCCCATTTGAAACCTCATATTTAGGGTGAGATACAGTGGCATAGTGCAAAAAATTCGCAGGGCCCTCCCACATACCACTAGTCCAAGGCCCCAGGGAGGGGGTAATTTAGCCTACTTGTTTATTTATTTATTTATTAAAAAATTTAATTGATTTTATTGTCACAGGAAATATAAGTGAAATGTGAATTGTTGTCCGTCATTTTGAGAGTAATTGTTAATAAAGAAAAATCACGTTGCAATATTGGATATATTTCTATTTTAAACCATGAAAGTAAGCCAGTGAATATCACACAAGCAATGTGCAAAATAGCTTTTGACATCTGACACTGAATTAACAGCTTAATTCTCTGAGACGATGAGAGCTGAATCTACTTCAACGTGCTGATAACGTTATATAACTGTCTTAATTTATTTCCTTAATTTTTCTCTTGTGACCCATACATATGAGAAGAGAAGTATTTTGTGCTAAACAAGTTGTTTTTGAAATGAAGAGTAAGCTAATCCAACATCATCTTATTCTCGGGAGCGTGTCAATTATGCGGTGATGTGCTATGAAATGATTGTGGGGCAAATGAATTGTAATAATATTTAATAATAAAGTATCCTAATAATAATAATAATAATAATAATTTAATGTATTAATTGGAAATGCCAAATACTCTTGATATGGCCAATAGCTGATGCTTTTGATGATACCTCTGGCTATCATTGATACAAACCATCATCGTCTATTGGCGCAACCTGGCACGGGGCGTTATCGTGGGTTCCCCCCGTAGTGCCCATCCGCTATGCCACTGGTGATATATTTATTGTGATGCTGCCATAGTATCTGCCTAGAACAATGATTCTTTGGAGCTTGTGTAAATAAGATGCATACTTTCTAGAATAGTCTTTACTTAAATTGTTGCTTCATCTGGTCACTGGGTTTCTGAATAGAGCAACTGGCGTAGTAAGGTAACAGACCCATTTGAGATGCATGTAAATACTAAGTGTAAACTCAAATATCTCTCTTGGCTGTCCACTTGTGATTAGATCACCCAAAACAAATACTAATATCAGTTATAAACGGGGCCAGAGTCTTTTTCTCATTCCACTTTCCATCATTCATTGGCTCTCACTTTCTTTCTCATTTTCTGATTGTTTTCCTTGGTTCAAGCCTGTTGCTTACTTTCCTTGCCACTGTTTTCCGCTGTAGATGCTTCATCACGCAGCCTTGCTTCACGTGAGCGTGTGCACAAAAGCAGTGCGACCGGCCCTGGCACCGCTCTATCATCTCTTGTTCTCAGACAAAAGGGTGGGTAATGCATGTCTTCTCCTGGGAGCACCCTGGAGACTCACTACAGGGATGGGTTTCATGTCATCCTCTCTACCACAGTCCATTTATTTCACCTCTTAGGCATGGCAACAGAGTATATAGTGCTTTGGAATATACTGTATATGGGGACCGTTTTATAGGTTTGACGAAACATTTCCCATGACCTGGGTGCTTTCCATTCGCATCAGTATTTATGCATCGTGCTACCTTAAAATCTAATACTTAAATGCTTGTGTAAAGAAATGTTAGTCATTAAATTCAAATTTAAGATAATTCTTGGATTTCAGTGGAGTAGATGTCATTTTTACATCTATTGTTTTACATTTCATTTCTTACGTTCCTTTTGTTATTTTTACCTTATATTTGTAGGAGCCGTATTTATTTTATTGTCTTGATTTATTTTCTTTCTTCCTACGTATGTGAAAAGGCCTGACAAGTCTTGTCCCATGCACAAATGAGTTGCTCATTGGTAACTGTTGGTGTGTTATGATATGCAGGTGACAGGGATAACATGGCGAGTCGATCTATGTCTCCAGGCAGCAAGCATCGCCAAGAGAGTAGATCCTCCAAAACTGACAGTCACTCTAGCCGTTCTGTTGACCAGGTGAAGAGCAAGAACAATGACAGTCTGTCTGCCAGCGAGGCCCTCATTCTCAAATCAGACACTGGTAAACTGAGGTCTGACTCTCACAGCCGCTCCCATTCCCCCAACCACAACACCCTACAAGCTCTGAAAGCTGATGGCCGAACCTCAGGCCTTAGGGCTGAGTCTCCGAACCCTGGCTCCCGTTCCTCCTCACCAAAACAGAAGTCCCTCACTTCGGGCAGATCTAGCCCATCCAGCACCAGTTCCCCACGCTCATCCTCTCCTCATGATAAGAACCTGCCCTCTAAAGTTAGTCCTTCTTCTAAAGCTCATCTGGACCCTCCTCGTGAGAGATCCAAATCTGACTCCTATACGCTGGACCCTGACACTCTTAGGAAGAAGAAGGTTCCTCTCATGGAGCCTCTGAGGGGCAGGTCTACATCCCCCAAGCCAAAAGTCACACCCAAAGAAAGCAAAGGAGGAAGCAGCAATGCCGAAAACCGAGCCCCATCTCCCCATGTAGTTCAGGAAAACCTCCACAGTGAAGTGGTGGAGGTGTGTAGGTCCAGCGCCTTGCTATCCAATGATGAAGCCAATGATGAGAATGCAGAGTTGCATAATGCTGAAGAGGGCTCTTCCAAGGTTCACTTTAGTATTGGAAAAGCCCCAGTCAAGGAGGAACTTGAAAGTCGTTCTTCACCCAAAGTCAGCCGTAAAACCTCTAGCAGGCACGTGAGACCTAAAAAAGACAAATCCGGGCCACTCTTTAAAGGTGAAAACGTGCGTCCCACTGAACCCGCCAAGCAAGCCATGTCACCTTCTGTTGCGGAATGTGCTCGTGCTGTTTTTGCTGCCTTCCTGTGGCATGAAGGCATAGTACATGATGCCATGGCATGCTCTTCCTTCCTCAAGTTCAACCCTGAGCTGACCAAAGAACATGCACCAATTCGTAATTCTCTCAGCTGCCAGCAGGGTTTTGAAGAGAAGGAGAGCAAACTTAAGAACCGCCACTCTTTGGAGATCTCCTCGGCCCTTAACATGTTCAACATATCACCACATGGCCCAGACATTTCCAAGATGGGTAGCATCAACAAAAACAAGGTTCTGTCCATGCTGAAAGAGCCACCTTTACCTGAGAAGTGTGAGGATGGAAAAAATGAGGCAGTGTCTTATGAGATGACTAGCCACTCCTCCATGAGGTCTAAGTCCATCTTGCCTCTCACCCTCCAGCACCTAGTTGCTTTCTGGGAGGACATATCCATGGCTACCATAAAAGCGGCTACACAGAACATGATTTTCCCAAGTCCAGGATCCAGTGCTATCCTTAAAAAGAAGGAGAATGAAAAGGACAGCAAGAAGACCAAGAAAGAGAAGAAGAAGAAGGAGAAAGCCGAGGTACGCCCCAGGGGGAACCTCTTTGGGGAGATGGCACAGTTAGCTATGGGAGGCCCAGAAAAGGATACCATCTGTGAGCTGTGTGGAGAGTCTCACCCATACCCTGTTACGTACCACATGAGACAAGCTCACCCAGGTACAGTGCCATAAATTCTTGGGTCTTACTCCATTCTATATTATTCAGAGCAGTTCCAAGGAAAGTTATAAAGACAGATGTACAGAGATCGTTCATCAGTGTTCTTTATTGTTCTCTCAGGTTGTGGCCGGTATGCTGGAGGTCAGGGCTATAACAGCATTGGTCACTTCTGTGGAGGCTGGGCTGGTAATTGTGGAGACGGTGGAATCGGAGGAAGCACCTGGTACCTGGTGTGTGATCGTTGTAGAGAGAAGTACCTGAGAGAAAAACAAACGGCTGCCAGAGAAAAGGTATAGCTGTCATTACCAATGTATGGGAAATACATCATGTTTGTAGATATTGCATGTCTAAAGCATCGTTTACTTCTTCATCAAACTCTTTGGTTCTTGGATCAGGTTAAGCAGTCAAGAAAGAAACCTCTACAGGTGAAAACCCCACGGGCTCTGCCCACTATGGAGGCCCACCAGGTGATCCGTGCCAATGCACTGTTCCTGCTATCTCTGAGCAGCGCTGCTGAGCCTACCCTGCTTTGCCATCACCCACCCAAACCCTTCCACACACATCTTCCCGTCCTCAAGGAGGGAGTGTCTGAGGAACTACCCAACAAGATGGGCTGTCTCTATCTGCAAACCCTAGCCCGGTAAATACGTTGTGTTCAACTTGATCACCATCACCATGGGCAGTCTTGTAGTAATTCAATGTATTGAGTCTGCATTGCATTGAGTCTTTCTCAATGTCCTTTTTGCAGTCAACACACTGAGAACTTTGGGGCGTATCAAGATGACAACCTGTTTCAGGATGAGATGCGTTACCTGCGTTCTACATCAGTCCCTGCTCCCTACATCTCAGTCACCCCAGATGCCTGCCCCAATGTTTTTGAAGAGCAAGGAAGTAACATGAAGTCCATGCCCCCAAGGTACTATAATGAGCTTCCCATCTTCAAAAGTGCTGTGTTCTCGTAACCTAGTTTCTATGAACATTTTATGTTTCAGGTGGTATTATTATTTCTGTCTTATTATTTCTGTCTCATCATTGGCTTTTTTTTTTTTTTTTTTCCTTCGTTCCTTTAGTTTGGAGACAAGTCCAATCACAGACAGTGATACAGCCAAGCGGACGGTATTCCAGCGCTCATATTCAGTGGTTGCCTCTGAGTATGATAAGCAGCACTCAGCCTCCCCAGCACGGGTCAAAGCAGTGCCGAGACGCAGGGTACACAGCGGGGATGCAGGTACTGTTGTATCACTTTGTACAACACAATTACAAATGACTCTGTATTACCATAATGACAGTGACTGAAGTCTATGAGAATTACATCAGGTATGCTGTTGCCATATAGGACTGGGCTTTTTCAGAGCAACTTAAATTGCAACTCATCAGTTCTTGCATTCCCTGGGATTCAAACCCATAAGTCTTAACGTTGCTAGCACTATGTTTTACTGTGTAAGCTACAAGAATGCTGAAATTGCTTATTTGCGCCAATATAATGATACATAGCAATAAACTGCCATATTTACCTATACATTTTAGCAATGTTTGAGTACTCAAATCATTAAAGCAGGGTTTGGAATCAATTAATTAAAACTGTCAGTTCAGGAAAAGCGATAGTTGACAAGAAATGTTAGATGCCACTTTTTTTATTTAATTTGTAAATATTAAAGGGATAGTTCACCCAAAAAATAAAATTCTGTCATCATTTACTCACCCTCATGTTGTTCCAAACCTGTAAGACTTTCATTCATCTTCGGAACACAAATGAAGATATTTTGAAAGAAATCTGAGCGATTTTTGTCCCTCCATTGACAGCTACTCAACTACCACTTTGACACTTCAAAAAGTTCATAAAGAGATCGTAAAACGAATCCATATGAAATTTGGTTTACTCCAAATTTTCTGAAGAGATTTGATTGCTTTAAATGATGAACAATTTAATTTAGGCTTTTATTCACATATAAACATTAATCAGCGAACAAACAGAAGCTCAACTGAACCTGCTTGACACACGAGAGGAAACCTTTCGCGGAAGCTCAAACATGCTACGTAACACACGAGAATGAACCTCTTGCAATACTCTAAGATAAAATATCTAAAATCTAAGTGAAATATGCTTGTTCCTACAGAAGTTGGGTCATCGCTGCTTCGTCACCCTTCTCCCGAGTTGTCTCGACTGATCTCAGCCCATGGCTCTCTCAGTAAAGGTGAAAGGAACTTCCAGTGGCCTGTGTTGGCATTTGTGATCCAGCATCATGACCTAGAGGGCCTGGAGGTGGCTATGAAGCATGCACTCCGCAAATCAGCATGCAGGGTGTTTGCCATGGAGGTCAGCGATATTCTCTCAGACATTCTTTAATTTCTAATTTCATTCCTCTTCTTCCTGTCCCAAATTGTTCAGCCATAGACAAACACTGTTGAATATTAACCATAAATTAGATTTCCTGGAAATATCAGGAAATTTTAAAATTGTAATTGTGTCTGGAAAAAATATAAATGAATAAAATCTGAAAATCATGGAAAATTTTATAGTGAATAAAAACAGTAAATTCTAGCTTTTCTCATCAGTTTGTCATTAAATGCTTTTTATGAGAGCAATCCCTGTTAAAAGATGTATAAACATCCTTATCCAGTTATTCTTAAACTTTTTGTTCTGTGTTTCCTTCTTAGGCATTTAATTGGCTGCTGTGTAATGTTACCCAGACCACCTCCCTCCATGATATCCTGTGGCACTTTGTGGCGTCTCTGACTCCGTCTCCCTTTGAGACGGAAGAAGAGGAGGATGAGGAGAACAAAGGGAACAAGGAGAACCTTGAGCAGGTGTGACCTGATGATTACATTGCTAATGGTTTATTAATAAGTCACTGTTCACTTGAGATGAACAGAGGTTTCTGACACAGGGCAGTTTTCCTCTTTCTTTCAGGAGAAGGATTTAGGTGTCTGCGAGCACCCCCTGTCTGACATTCTCATCGCAGGAGAGGCAGCTCACCCGCTGCCCCACACCTTCCACCGTCTGCTCCAAACCATCTCTGACCTTATGATGTCCCTTCCCAGTGGAAGCTCACTTCAACAGATGGCCCTGAGGTATCTTCTGCCTCTGCATAGAGACACCATTAGCAACCTATAACAGTCTAGCAACCTTATACAAACATGTTAAAAGAACTCCGCCTCATTACACAACTCACATTTTCTTCAAAAATATACAAATGTAGTCACTTTTTGCTGTTTCACCAGGTGTTGGAGCCTTAAATTCAAACAGTCAGATCATCAGTTCCTGCACCAGAGTAATGTTTTTCACCACATCAACAACATCCTGTCCAAATCAGATGATGGGGACAGTGAGGAGAGTTTTAACATCAGTGTACAGTCGGGATACGAAGCAATCAGTCAGGTGGGAATATTTTCATCAACTTGAACACTTTTTTTCCCCGTTGCCTTTACATTTAAAATTTTTATCTAAATCACCTTATGTTGCATTCAAGGTTTGCATTTTCCATATATTGCAGGAACTTTGTGTGGTGACCTGTCTGAAAGATCTGACTAGCGTGGTGGACATTAAAACATCCAGCCGACCAGCCATGATTGGCAGCCTGACTGATGGCTCCACAGAGACATTCTGGGAGTCTGGAGATGAAGATAAGAACAAAACAAAGAGCATCACGATAAGCTGTGTGAAAGGCATCAATGCGTCATATGTCTCTGTCCATGTAGACAACTCTCGTGACATTGGAGTGAGTTTGCGAGCTATTGTTCTTTCTGTTTGTCTGTCTGTTCTTTGTCAGTCAGTATTTTCGCCCAAAAGTTCTATCATCATTTACTCATCCTCAAGTTGTTTGAAACCTCTATGAGTTTCTTTCGTCTGTTGAACACAAAAGAAGATATTTTAAAGAATGTTGTCAACCAGACAGTTGATGGCACCCATTCACTTCCATAGTAGGAAAAAAAATACTATGGAATTCAGTGGGTGCCGTCAACTGTCTGGTTAACAACATTCTTTAAAATGTCTTCTTTTGTGTTCAACAGAAGAAAGAAACTCATACAGGTTTGGAACAAAGGTTTGCATTTTACATACATTGCATTAAACCTTCAAACCTTCAGATATGACATTTTGTCTTGACAATTTTCAATTTATTATTTTTTGTTGTAATTTCCTCATATTAATACATGTGTCCATAAACAACTGTTGATTTATAACCTTTGCTCTGTTTTCTGTCAGAATAAAGTCACATCAATGATATTCCTTTGTGGGAAGGCTGTGGAAGATCTCTGCAGGATCAAACAGGTAGCACTTTGAATTTTCACGCTGATATGAGTCTATACCAGATGCACTGCAAATAATTTAAACTTTAACAGGCTGGGTTGTACAATTTTTTTTTTATCACACTTGATTTCACATAAATTCAATTAATAAAGATTACCTAGTTCAGGGGTATCCAAAGTCCAGCCCGTGGATGAATTTCAAACGGCTCACAGCTTGTCTATTAAAATTTACAAATCATGCAGTTTAACAGTGTCAACACAAGGTGACAGCACTAGACTTGCTGCCATTTCTGTTGCTTATAAGAAACATAAATCGCGCCAAAAGCAGAATGAAACAGCACTACTCGCTGAGCTGTTTAAACCATGCCACACACAGACTATTTATTAGCTCTGCCCAAAAGACAGCGCAGAACAAGCTCAGGACAAGACTGCCCATGGTCTCGATCACGCGACCACTAAACAGCGCAGTGAGATCCAGTAAGAAGTGTTCGAGTTTTGCGCAGAGGTCTCCGATATAAAAACAAATGTCTACACAATTTAAATTAGGTAGATGAAACCAGCGCTGACGTTCTCAACAACACTGACAATAAAAACAGGAGAAACATTGTGCGACAACAATCCAATTAGATTACTTTTCAATTCACAAATCACAAATTTTTACCATGGATTTACTGTAGTAACACTGATTGTAAACATGGTTTTGTGGCAGAGATGTGGGATATTCATATTGAATTTTATTATATTATTAATATAGATGTATTAAATATCAAAGGAGTAATGAAAAATAGGGCAAATTATAGAAAACAATAGTTTAATAATACTCAGTAAGAATATTTATATTTTACGCTTTAAAAATTAGGTTGTTAAAATTTTACAGATGTTGCTGTTTGTGTTAATGGAAATAAGTTGACATCTGCATCCCAACTCCCAACTCAAGCTACTGTCAAATTTATATATTATATTATATTATATTATATTATATTATATTATATTATATTATATTATATTATATTATATTATATTATATTATATTATATTATATTATATTATATTATATTATATTAATATTTTAAAATACATTTACAAATGCATTGTTTCAGCATTTATTACTGGGATAATGTTTTTAATGTTTTCTTAGTCAAAATGAAATAGATTATCTATCAATGTTTTTACAATTTGGTCAAATGCATGTTACCACAACCTCCGGTCTATACTTCTGCATGTTACATTAATTTATTTTTGAGTTGAAAAAGAGTTCAACTCAGTCCTGAGGCAACAACCAAAATGCTTATCAAAGCATGTCTGCATGGAAATGTAGATCACCAGACAAGCATCTGGGTACCTTAGGGTCTTCAGGGGCATTTCACTGAATGGACTTTTTGCTGTCTCAGATTGACTTAGACTCGAGGCACATGGGCTGGGTGACCAGCGAGCTGCCTGGAGGGGACCACCATGTGATCAAGATCGAGCTTAAGGGACCTGAGAACACACTTAGGGTTCGGCAGGTCAAAGTGCTTGGCTGGAAGGAGGGCGAGAGCATCAAGATTGCTGGGCAGATATCAGCCAGTGTAGCCCAGCAGAAAAACTGTGAGGCTGAGACGCTGCGTGTCTTCCGCCTCATTACATCACAGGTGAGCCCAACACCATCACAAACAGGTCACTAAGTCTGTTTTCACGCAAACCGCAGTATTTTACGTCATAAACGTTACCATACCAGAGACACTAATTGTAAATCAAACACTTTTGAGTGAAAACAGAACACTCATTTCCAAGTATTGTTTAAGGCAAGGCTAATATTCATGTTGATGTGTTTGTGTAGGTATTTGGAAAACTCATTTGTGGGGATGCAGAACCAACACCAGAACAAGAAGAGAAGAACCTGCTCTCCTCACCCGAGGGTGAAGACAAGGTCGGTACCAGCATCTGTTGTGTTTGGTGGCTCCTTACAACCATTGCTTAATGCCATATCAAGTGCTGGCGCATAAGATGAAATAGTTAAATTCTGTCATAAATGTTTTGTCTTTAGGCTCCATCTGATGCAGACTTGAAAGAGCACATGGTTGGCATTATTTTCAGCAGGAGCAAACTGACCAACCTTCAGAAACAGGTAACACCATCAAAACTACTCTAGGGTCTCTATAAAAAACCGAGTGAGCTGCCTAAAAATCCAGATGGTGGACAAAGTGAGAGAAGTGTTAATATACTAATAATTAAATACCAAACTTATCAACAAAAAACAGTTTCATCTAATAAAAAATGAATCATTTAGCCACAATTTTTTATTTATTAGAGTATTGCATTATTTGCTTAGCAACATGCTAAAGCCGCCTTTTCACTATCTCCGGTATTCAAGTAAAATTGTCACATTTCACCCCCAGTGGCAGTCGCACAGAACTGACAAACTGGTCGTGAAGTAGCAGTTACCTTCTGCTTGTTCACCATGGTAAAATGAATGAATAATGAATGCATAAAAATGTCATAGTTGGTTTTCTATGGCCCTGCTTACACCTGGTATTAAGATGTGTTTTGGTCGATCGGATCACAAGTAGATGATGCAGACATATACCCGTTTATACCTAGTGTTTTAATCCGTCTCTTTTGTCCACTTTCAACCACTTCTGTCCTGATTTCTTTGAAGGGAGGGTCTATGGGTGGGTAAATGTTTGGGTTTTTCAGATCTTTCGCTCTAATGGACAAAATAAGCTTGTGCAATTTACATATGAACGCACAGAAGACGATGGAAAAATACACAGAGAGCAGCAGCTTTCGTTGCTGCTCTGAAAGCCGCAAGACCACATAGAACCACGTGTTAATAATCAGGAATGGTGAGGGAACATTGTGCTTGGTACAATTTTCATCTTCAAACCAAACTTGGGTCTTCAGCCGACAAAGTTTAAATCCCGTCTGGCTACCACGTTTACACCTATATTTAGCGTGGTCTACTCGTGATCTGATTGACCAAAACGCATACCAGATGTAAACAGGGCCTAGGGCTAATCAATTAAAATAATTATTTAACAATTATAAAATAATTATTTCAGACATAAATATTCATAACTGCCCATTTTAAAGAAGTAGTATTTAAAGATGATCCTTTAGTAGATGGTAGTTTGATGATAGTTTGAATGCGTTTACCAGCCACAGCAAACATTTCCGTGAAGTTCGCTTTGGTGAGCTATTTCCAACCCCTAAAACAAACTCCAAACAAACTTAGTCACACCAGTTCATTCATTGATTTTGCTTGAAGTATATCAGGTTACTCCACACCTGTTTTCCTCCACAGGTATGTGCCCATATCGTCCAGGCCATTCGTATGGAGGCCACGCGAGTGCGGGAGGAATGGGAGCACGCCATCTCCAGCAAAGAGAACGCAAACTCTCAGCCCAGCGATGATGATGCCTCCTCTGATGCTTACTGCTTTGAGCTGTTGTCTATGGTGCTGGCCTTAAGTGGATCTAACGTTGGCCGGCAGTATCTAGCCCAGCAACTCACCCTACTGCAGGACCTCTTTTCCCTACTTCACACTGCCTCGCCACGTGTCCAGAGACAGGTTTGTGAATGCATCATGAACCGCTAGTCGTGAACTTGACTTCTAGTATCATGATCTGATAAACAACACTCTACTTGCCATTCAGGTGACGTCTCTGCTCAGACGCGTTCTTCCTGAGGTCACTCCCATGCGCTTGGCCAGCGTCATTGGCGTAAAGGCGCTACCACCAGCAGACATCAGCGACATCATCCACTCCACAGAGAAGGGCGATTGGACCAAGCTGGGCATATTAGATATGTTTCTGGGCTGCATCGCCAAGGCCCTCACTGTGCAGCTTAAGGCAAAGGGCACCACTATAGGTGGCACAGCTGGCATGGCTGCAGGCAAAGGAGTCACTACAGTCACTCTACCCATGATCTTCAACTCAAGGTCAGCTTGCTTGCAATTGGCCATTCTCAAATTTTAAGTGAGAGTAATCAGGGTGTGAATTTAAAAAAAGTAGTTCACCCAAACTTCAAACAAAACTTATTATTTACCTCAGAATAAAAGCCTAAATTAAATTTGTTCATTATATAAATCGTGTCTCTTCAGAAGGCTTGGTTTTAGTGTGCTTAGATGATTCATATCTTCATTGTGTCATAAATGTTTCTTGCTGGCCAGAAATCTTTTTTATGTATATTTAATAACCTTCTATTGATCTTTGTGTTTGTGCAGCTACATACGGCGTGGATTGAGTCACTGGTGGATGAAGGGCTCCACTCCACCCCAGATCGCTGAGATTATCATTAAACTAGTCAAAGACATGGCTGCTGTGAGTAATGGCCCATCTAATCCTGAACACCATTTTCATCTTAATATGCAGCTGTTCAGCTGCATGTTTATGAATAATATAATGTACAATCTTGTACTGCTTAACTTGATCTCCTGCAGATGTGTTTTAATGCTTTTGCAGAAATGGTCCTTCATCATTTAAGTGTCTTTTTACCCCAGGGGCACCTCTCGGATGCCTGGTCCAGGGTGACTAAGAATGCTATTGCTGAGACCATCATTGCTCTCACTAAGATGGAAGAGGAGCATCGCTCTCCAGTGCGCTGCATTGCCACCACTCGGGTACGACTCCACTGCACTCACTTCATCTGTCACAACTGAATATTTGCCAACTAGGTCAGTATTACTCAGGATCCTTCAGTTAGAGGGATCAGAGGTGTTTGGTGGGCGGGGTATTCCAGTCACCTGATACAGACAGCAGCATGAAATGCAACATTCCTAAAAAACAAATAATTACTTTTATAATATAGATGAATATGAGCAGGTTCACAGTCATGGAAAACCTGGAAGTTTTATTTCTATGCTTTTAAAAAAAAAAAAAAAGTTACCTCAAAACCTTTTACCAGCTACAAATATAATGTGTATATAACCATTTTATAAATATATTAAAATACATATAATCCTTATCCAGGACTGGACTGACTGGAAGTCACAGAAATTGACTGGGCAGTATGTGTAGGAACTTTGTATGAAAGACTTCCATATAAAAATTGTAATTGTATAATAATTCAAATTGTTCTACTTCCTCTCTTCAGCTGTGGCTCGCATTGGCCTCTCTTTGTGTGCTGGATCAGGACCACGTGGACCGACTGTCTTCAGGTCGCTGGATGGGCAAAGACGGGCAGCAGAAGCAGATGGTATGGCACATTGGGTTAAATAGGCCTCTGGGATGCTATAAAGCACAATCAGTGAAATAGTACATTACAGTTCTACAGCTGAAAATGGGCTCTTTACCTCTTCACCCTGACTTTTAATTTCCAGCCTATGTGTGATAACCATGACGACGGAGAGACAGCAGCCATCATTCTGTGTAATGCATGTGGAAACCTGTGCACTGACTGTGACCGCTTCCTCCATCTCCACCGGCGCACACGTTCCCACCAGAGACAGGTGAACCTCAGCCCCTCACACAGATCTAATCAGCATCAATTGGATCAATTATGGTTCACAGCTAGGATTGAGAATCAAGAATTACTGGCTGGTTGTTCAAATGACATCATGTTAAAAATATACACTGGTTTATTATAAATGGTACTTTAAAAAAATATGGTACAAAAAGTAATATAGTATATAATAGTGATAGAGTTATAAGAAAAAAAAGTATGTGTTTGGTGCTTCTGTAAAAGTACTGCAAGAATTGAATAATTAGAATTGGAATGAGAAATCGGATCTTTAAGTTTCTCGTACCACAATGGCTCGTGCAGGTCTTTAAGGAGGAGGAGGAAGCCATTAAAGTGGACCTACATGAAGGCTGCGGTAGAACCAAACTCTTTTGGCTCATGGCATTGGCTGATTCCAAGACCATGAAGGCAATGGTGGAGTTCCGTGAGCACACAGGTGACTTTTCCTTATTTTGTAATAATGTTTAATAGGGGTGGGAATCACAGGGTACCTCACGATACGATACACGGCTCACAATACTGATAATATCATGATAAAGCAATTCTGCGATAATCAATATATTGCTAGACTATACTATAATGATACATCACGATTTCTGTCTTACTATGAAAACAGAATGCCTGTGAAAAGGTTTTCCAGACTTTGGCTGTTACCTATAAAATAAAATCATACACAAAAGTAGTTGTAATGAATGCACAAGATATTATAACAATAAATATTCTGATCTATTTTAATAATTGGCTGGGCGCTATGTTCTGTTACACAGCTCTGTCTGAGGATTTTGATATATTGACTGTTTCAAGCTTTTGGAGGAGGGGTTTTCTTCATATTCAGTGATTTTGTGGCTGTTTTTATTTATTAATTTATATAATATGAATCACCTTATATTACCTGTACAGTCAAGAGCACTCACTTCTGAGACTGTAAATACAGACATCTCACTGCTACAGGTCACTACATTGTCTACAGAGGCACTAAACCTATCACGACATAAGCCTATAGCAGAATATTAATTCACGTTAAATGTTAGATAACAGATAAAATCAGAGCAATTCACTACAGAGGTGCTTTGCCCCCACAGTTTAAATATCTGGGGCATTTTTGTTTCTTTTGCATATTTTCTGACCCTGACTGCTAACCGTTTGGCCACAGCTGTGATGCATCCTATTTTCAGAATTCTTTTTTTATTTGACTAGTGGCTTTATTGTACAAATAGTTTTAGCTAAACTGCATCACTGTAATGTCTTTCAGGTAAACCAGCTTCCAGTAGTTCAGACGCCTGCCGCTTCTGTGGCACCAGGAACGGCACAGAGCTGTCTGCAGTTGGAAGTGTATGTTCAGACCAAGACTGTCAGGTATTCGCTCAAAATGTCAACATTTTTTGGCAGAATGATATACTTTGTTTATATGGTTTTACTGGAATTAAGTGATCTTACAAACATAATGTCTGTAGGAGTACGCAAAACTGGCCTGCAGTAAGACTCATCCGTGCGGCCACCCATGTGGAGGGGTCAAAAATGAAGAGCTGTGTCTTCCCTGCCTACATGGTTGTTTCAAAACCGAAGCCTGTCTGAAACAGGATGCTGATGATATGTGCATGATTTGCTTCACTGAGGCTCTGTCTGCTGCCCCAGCAATCCAGGTACAACAGAATAATGCCATTGCAGGTGATGATATAAAGAGGATATAGAATTACATACAGGAGATCATTGTGTAATTATCTGCCCTGGCTTATTTTCAGCTGGACTGCAGTCACGTGTTCCATCTTAGGTGCACAAGAAGGGTTCTGGAGAACCGCTGGCTTGGGCCTAGGATAACCTTTGGGTTCATGTCTTGCCCTATTTGCAAGGTAAATAAGCTTGTCTGGACTCGGTTTAGGAGAGGTAAAGGTAGGGCTGAATGATTAATTGGAATAAAACTGAAATCGCAGCATGGCATAGTGCTGTTATAAAAATACAAAGACTGTGATTTAATGAAGTGTATATGGCATGCGTTTCAGAGGGAAGTGGGCCACTGTTCATTTACATGTGCAGCTCATGATCCAGAGTTTTTGGTGGGAATGCATCATGCGCTGACCATCTTCCCAAACTTGTAGTGATAAGCGCTTAGAGAGAAGAGTACTTCTCACAGTTTTCTGCCCCAAAAAAAACCTTGAAGGTTTAACTTTGTTACTGTTTAACTGTGTAAACTGTTAAATAACTATCATTATTATTGTAATTTTTCTTAAATACCTTACTATATATATATATATATATATATATATATATATATATATATATATATATATATATATATATATATATATATATATATATAGGTTTTTTTGGGGGGTTTTTTTTACAGTGAAATATTATTACTACAATAGTAATGTTTCTTTCAGGGATGCACCGTTACCACTTCTTCCAAAATGAGTCTGATACCAATACATTCATATGTAATTTTTTAATATAATTTAAATAAATAATTATTATATTATTTAAATATGTATTTTTTTTTAAATATTAAATAAACGCGTTATATTAAATATTAAACAAAAAAGAATATGAATCATATTAGTTGTCTTAATTCGTTTAGTTGATTCATTTCCTTCAGTTATTTTTCATGCGTAATTATGCTTGTTAAAATTTTTGTGCAAGCTTCTGTTACTGTTCTGCTCATTCTATTGTTGGATCATATTTCATCTACAGTGCACATTTTGCAGCGGCACAGTAATCACATGACGTTTTGCTGTAATAATGTAGGGAAAAACATGTTATACATAAATCAAGTAACAGTTCATGTTTTTACTTAGGCTACATATATACAATTTAGATTTAAAGGTGTAATGTGTACATTTTAGGAGGATCTATTGACAGAAATGCAATATAACATACAGAACTATGTTTTCAGTGGTGTATAAAGACCTTACATAATGAAGTTATGTTTTTATTACCTTAGAATGAGCCATTTCTACATACACCGCGGGACCCATTGCATGTTAAATTGCCATTTTGCGGCCGCATGTTTCTGCAGTAGCCCTAAATGGACAAAGTGCTCTACAGAGAGTGTCGATTTTTGGTATTGGAGCATTTTAAACAGTACAAGTTCACGAATGCAGTATTGGGCCTGATACTGATTTCAGTATCAGTGCATCCCTAGTTTCTTATTTATATTTTATTTAGAATAATCGTCATCATCATAATAAAATAACAATAATGATTGTTATTATTAGAATTATAGTGGTATATAGTCACACTTTTTGGGCGCCACATTGTGCAGAAAACCTGGAGCTCTTAAAATATTGAAAAATCTCAATTATACTTCCGCGTTCATCATTACGTCATGCGCCGGGTCAGAGGTCACTCTTCCTCCGCAAATCGATGCATACGGCCATCTGCCGGAAGCCAGTTATTATAGTTAATAAAGTTTTAAATATAGATATTTTTCTTACAAAATCCCATCGCTTCACTTCAGAAGGCCTTTATTAACCCACTGGAGCCATATGGATTATTTTTATAATGGATGGATGCATTTTTTTGGGGGCTTCAAAATATCGACCCCCATTCACTACCATTATAAAGCTTGGAAGAGCCATGATATTTTTAAATATAACTTATTGTGTTTGTTTGAAAGAAGATAGTCATATACACCTAGGATTGCATGAGGGTGAGTAAATCATGGGGGGAAAAAAATAATTTTTTGGTTGAACTATCCCTTTAATGGCAGTGACATCAAAACCAACTAAATCTTGTATAAGATCACGTTTTCTGCAAGAACCAAAGCCAGTCTAAACTCTATCAGCTAAATAACTCTTCATGGTATCCAACACGTGGCATTTATGTCTGAGAGTTTTTTAATTATATATTTTTTTTTTTTTTCAGAACAAAATAAACCACTCTGTCCTAAAAGACCTGCTGGACCCCATCAAAGAGCTGTATGAGGACGTGAGGAGAAAGGCTTTAATGAGACTGGAGTATGAAGGACTACACAAGAGTGAAGCCATCACAATGTCTGGAGCTCGATTCTACAACAACCCAGCTGGATTTGCCATGAACAGATATGCTTACTACGTTTGCTTCAAGTGCAAAAAGGTTAGCTCTTCATGTCACTGTTTGTTTTCTGTTTTGTGTAGTGTTCACAAATCTTTAGTGGTTTTGAAGATTCTTCCTGCTATATAGTAGCCGAACAAACCTTCAGAATGAAGGAAGCATTTCTCTTGCTCCAGAAAGAAAATAATTGGGTTTGAGTGAACTGTCCCTTTAAGGATGTCTCTGTTAACTTTGAATAGAATGGAAAAACAGCAGCTAACTCCTGTGGAGAAAGAGCTATTTGTTTGTCACGTCGGCATGAAATGAGATTTCGAAGAACAAGCGTATCATAATTTGTTCAGATGGCATATTGCTGTAATGAAGCTGTTTCTCCAGCTGTTGTGCTAACAGTGTGACTTCTTACTCATCCAGGCCTATTTTGGGGGAGAAGCTCGCTGTGATGCCGAAGCAGGACAAGGCGATGATTATGATCCTCGTGAGCTCATCTGTGGAGCATGCTCAGATGTGTCCAGAGCACAGGTCAGTGGGACAACAGTGTGTTTGTCTGCCTGATTTTGTTTGTTTCTGTTTTTAACACAATAGAGTGCTGCAGGAATTAATCCAAAAAAAAAAAAAAAAAAAAAACAGAAATAAGTTTTTAACTTCTGGTTTTGTTGTCCTGAAGTCATGGGTTTTGGTTAAATGCTTGAAATAAGGTCTGTGGTAAATTTAAGCTCAAGATATTTTCACATTTTATTCGACGACATAAAATACATCAGTAATTATGGAAGAGGATTAGGGCCAAGCAATAATAAAAAAATAAAACCATCTCGAGATTAAAGTTGTTAAATTTCAAGAAAAAAGTCGAGATAAAATGTTGAGAATAAAGTCATTAAATTACGAGAAAAAAGTCGAGATAAAATGTTGAGAATAAAGTCATTAAATTACGAGAAAAAACTTGTTAAATTAAGAGAACAAATTCGTTAAATTACTAATTTGTTCTCATAATTTAATGAATTTGTTCTCATAATCTAACGACTTTTTTCTCGTAATTTAACGAGTTTATTCTCAACATTTTATTTCGACTTTTGTCTCAAAATTGAACACGTTTTTTCTTGAAATTTAACAATTTTAATCTCGAGATGGTTTTATTTTTTTATTATTGCTTGGCCCTAATCCTCTTCCATAAGTAATAGCCTCTTGTGATTTTTTTGTTAAGCTATAAAATGTAAACATTTTTAAGGCTTTAAAATGAAGAAAAGCTGTGTTCATTTGTCAAGATTACATCAAAATGTAATAATCACTTCTTTTGGTCACAGAGCTTTTTTTTGTGTGTGTGCAAAAATCCAAGTGTCAATGGAAAAATCATGTTGGCTTTTTGTCAAGGGAGCCAGAATGATGCAAACCTCCAGGCTGGCCTACAAAAAAGTCCCTGCAGCACTCTTATACATTGCTCAGTGATTGTTATTGTATTGCAACATTCATGAGGTCTGCACACCCAAATGATTTAGTTCTACGAATTTAAATATTTACTTGGGTGATCAGTGTGATACAATGGCTCAGTCATGGCTGCCTTTCAGTTTATCACCAGGTCTGTTTTCAATCAACTTAATGGTTTTTTAGAGTTCATGGGTGAATCTCATTAAACCATACCTGATGATAATCTCATGAAATACATGTTGTTTATCACAATAATAAACAACAAAAAAATGTGTGTGTGTGTGTATATATATATATATATCAGCAAGACAAAGACAAATCAGCAAGATTTCTGTACAAAAAACTCAGATTGAACTCAGATTCAGATTTTAGTTTTTCTAAGAAAATGTTTGTTCGTTTATTTATCCATGTCTTTTTAGATAACTGGTATCAATCTCAGACAAAATAATTTGCCAGATCTATGGAAACCCTACTTAGAGGTTGTTCCACATTATTAAGCAAGTCACAGTTCTCATGCAATATGGGGAGGAAGAAAGATCTTTTTTGAAGATGAAAAGCATGAAATGTTGCAATGTTGTGCAAAAGGCATGAAAACAACTAATATTGTGTGAAACTGAATGGAGATTATCAAATTATCATAAGATTTGTGAGTGATCCAGAGCACAGCAGAACTCGGTCAGATAAAGGTTTATTGAGGAAAGTTCCTGTCAAAAAATTTAATTGTATTAAAAGGGCAGCTATAAAAAAGCCAGTGTTGAGCAGCAAACAGGTATTTGAAGCTGCTGGTGCCTCTGGAGTCTCAAGAAGCTCTCCATGCTGGCTGGCAGTTGTGCGTAAAGATGCATTTCAGCCACTCCAAACCAAACCTCACAAAGAGAAACATTTACAGTGGGTTTAGAAATACATGAAGACTCATTTTTAAATAGTTTTATTCACTGACTAATGCCGTACTACAATGGATGGTCTAAATGGATGGATTTCTGGATGGTTGGTGAATGGCCACCACGTTCCAACAAGACTGTGACGTCAGCAAGGAGCTGGTGGGTGATGATTTGGGCTGGAATATTGGGAAGTGAGATGGAGGGTATTAAAATGACTTTTGCAAGATATGTGGAGCTCATAACTGGCCATTTTCAACTATGGTATAAAAAGGAGGATAGTGCATAGTACAATGCACTATTGCATAATGCACTATGCACTATCCCATGCTGAAAAAAAACACCACAGCAATAAAACTGTTTGAAAATGTATTTCTACACCCACTGTTAATGTTTCTCTTTGTGAGCTTTGGTTAGTGGTGTCTAAAATGCATCTTTACGCACAACTGCCAGCCTGCATGGTGAGGCTCTCAAGACTCCAGAGACACCAGCAGCTTCAAATACCTGTTTGCTGCTCAACACTGGCTTTTTTATAGCTGCCCTTTTAATACAATTAATTTTTTTGATAGGAACTTTAATTAATAAGCCTTTATCTGACCGAGTTCTGCTGTGTTCTAAATCACTCACAAATCTTATGATAATTTGATAATCTCCATTCAGTTTCACACAATATTAGTTGTTTTCATGCCTTTTGCACAACATTGCACCATTTCATGCTTTTCATCTTCAGAAAGATCTTTCTTCCTCCCCATATTGCATGAGAACTGTGACTTGCTTAATAATGTGGAACAACCTCTAAGTAGGGTTTCCATAGATCTGGCAAATTATTTTGTCTGAGATTGATACCAGTTATCTAAAAAGACATGGATAAATAAACAAACAAACATTTTTATTTTTTAACTTAGAAAAACTAAAATCTGAATGTTTATTGTACTGAAATCTTACTGATATGTCAATTGCATAATAATTTGGAACGCTGTGTGTGTGTGTGTGTGTGTGTGTGTGTGTGTATATATATATATATATATATATATATATACTTTATTTTGTTATCCACATTTACATAAATGAACTATAGTGTTCTGCACCTACTAGTAAAAAAATAATAAATAAATGAATATTTATTTATTTATTTATTTATTTATTTTTATTTTTATTTTTTTTACTAGTAGGTGCAGAACACTATAGTTCATTTATGTAAATGTGGATAACAAAATAAAGTAAACTTCTTCATACAGTGGACTACCAGTAAAATTGATAAAAATTGGGACCAAAAATTATTCAGACACTTTAACCTGACCATGTTTTGCTTAAGTGTTATCTGACATAATTAAGATTATTTTTTTCTGACAGTTTAACTCTGAGATCTTGTCATATTTTATGACTATTTTTTTTAAACTGTAGTGAATAAACTGTAATAATATAAAATTTTGCTTATACAAGAAATTAAGTTATAAAAAATTTTTCATAACGCCCCCAAAATTTTCATCACTATTAGAGCAGCACAATTCTGGATAAATTGAGAATCACAATTTTTTGGTTTCAAACTGAGATCATAATTCTCCCACAATTCTGAACAAGACAACTAAACAAAATAACGTAATTTACTAGAGGTTCTGACAAATGTAATTGCTGCAGTCTATTTAAAATGTTTAAAGATTCCAAACAATTTTTTTTTTAAATTGGTTTGAATTAATGATTCAATGACTCAGTACTGGATGAATCAGTTTTTTTTTAACAAATCTATTGAATTAATTATTCAATGACAAATACATTTAGGAGCCACTTGTTGTCACCTAATGGTGTAACAATGTAATTGATACAATTGTTATTTGAGCACCAAGTTATTTACAAAAGGCGATTCACTCTGTTTGATCGCTTCATAAACATCAGTGTTTATATCCAAGCTATAAACTTTTATCCCACTACTTCTGTGATTAATTTCAATTATTGGAACACAGAAATAACTAGGGCTGCACGATATATGGTTTTAGCATCGATATCATGTGCGCATCCACAATAGTCACATTGCAGGATGTGCGATGTCAAGTATATGGATTGTTAATCCATACGGACCAGAAAACGTGCTTGATTTTCAAATGAATTCCAAAGTTTGACCATCATACAATGAAAGTTCATCATTTAAACGTGTTTTAGGTCCTGTCAGTTTAAACATTCAAGCAAATTAAAACCATTTGAGCGCACGAAGAGCGCACCAAATGCCATTCCCTCCCATCTATTTGTGCCTGAATGGACACATACATGCAAAAAAAATTGGTGAACTAAAGAAAACCAGATGTGTAACAGTATTTTGGATCCACGCATTCAGTCTTAAAGCGACAGCAGCCTAATATTCCTGCTGCTTCCTGCTTTTTCTTATCATTTAGGAATAATATTGTGTGGGTGGTTGAATCGAGATCTTTTAACGATTAATCGTGCAGCTGTAATCAGTATAATGCTTTTTGCTTTACAAAAGTGATGCTTCAGTTTTGGTGTTTTCATGTGATTGACTTTGTTTGTAATGGCTAATCATAGCAAAACGGAGAAAGAAAGTGGTATGTGCTTATGTGGTATGAGTTTGTTTAGATCTCTTTCTTTTTGTTGCAGATGTGCTCTAAACATGGGACAGATTTCCTGGAGTACAAATGTCGTTACTGTTGCTCTGTGGCTGTGTTCTTCTGCTTTGGCACGACACATTTTTGCAACGCCTGTCATGATGATTTCCAGAGGATGACCAGTGTCCCAAAAGAAGAGCTGCCCCATTGTCCTGCTGGTAAAATGCTTTATAAATGTTTAAATAAAAACTTCCCACCATCGTTTTTGGTTTGTCTGAAACTCGTGTAGAACTCGTTCTCTTGTTGAATTAAGCCTTTGTTCTATTACAAGCTGTTTTTAGTTATTGAAGCTTTAGCCAACAAATTGGCAAGACAGCATGTTGACTTTCTTTCATTCCTCCCTCCCTCATAGGACCAAAAGGAAAACAGTTGGAAGGAAGTGAGTGTCCCCTGCATGTGGTACATCCTCCCACCGGAGAAGAGTTTGCGCTGGGCTGCGGTGTGTGTAGAAATGCCCATACCTTCTAAACGCCATGGTCCTGTAATGATCTCTCTCTATACATATATATATTCACCCTCCTGTGGCGGCTGACTCCCTCTTCAGCACAGCCTGAGAGCAGATACACACCGGATGTCCCATTCAGAAGACGCTGTGATTGGCCGCCGTGCTCCAGGGTGCATCCTCCCTCTCTCGAGACACTGAAGAATGGAAAAAAAGAACAAAAAAAAAAAGAAACGTTGTGACGTGTTTGCATGCAGCCGTTGTAACCCTGCGGCTTGTATAAACGTTGCACACCTCCTGACCACTGAAGTGTAACAATGTACGGAGGATTTTGGAACTGAATCTGAGACCACCGTGGATGGGCCATGATTTCAGCTTCTCAAATACAAATTTAAGATTCTATTGTTGTATGTTAACTGACTATGTTTTCGTAATCCTGTACAGTATTCCTTCACTTTGGAGTGCATCATGGTTTGACGGCTAAAGATTCAAATGCTATAAGAGGACTTTAGAATGTTACGCTGGAGGAAAATAGTGTACGATTTATCTAATCTTGTATATAATGACAGTAGTAACCCTTCATATGTGTATTCCAATGTTGCTACTCTACACTTCAGTTTTCTTTGATATTCTGGGTTATGTTTTGAGCCAGAACTTTTAATGAAGTGCAATACTGGGTGTGCCTCCTCGCAGATGTAAACATATGGAATGTATGTCAATAAAGCCACTGTACATTTTTATACAGTGATACACAGGCTGTTGTGTTTTCCCCGGCAAGTACAAAATAATTTCTGTAGTCAGAACGTTATCGAGGGGCTTATTTGTCTGCGGTGTCTGCCCTTTTGTCTCAATGATGTGGTATAAAACCATTTTTTCTGTTATTTTAAAAGCAAAAGGTGAGTATGTTCTGCTTTTGTATTGCAAGAACACGACTCTTCGGGGCCAGTCTTCACACCAAATCGAAGGAACGTGAGGCAAAAAGAGATATATTTGAAGTTGTGGGTATTTAGTGGTTGTTTTGGAGGCATAGGAAGGAATGTTTGGGGGTGGGGGGGGGGTGATAAACAGCTGCTGTAAAAGACAAAAAAATGCAACTTGTGAATCTGCTTTGTATTATTATCTGTGGATGGAGCTGAATGGTAATAATAAACCGGGTTCTCTGTTCAGCAAGGTACATTACAAAAGGAGTGTCGTGTGCTTTTCTTTCATCTCATTCATTCATGAAATATTTAAGTTCGAAAATGAAAGCATAAAGCCAGCTTATCTGAAGAGAGGACACAAATGGGCAGAGCTTGGCGACTCGAGCGTCGTTTCTAATAAGATTTTTATTTCCTGTAATATGTGCAAGACTGCACAAGATTTGTGTACATCTAAATTTAGTCATAAATATGCCGCGTCAGACACTTTACCGCTGTCACGTCCGTTTGCATAACTTACATGAGCTGTATGTGAAAAAGATCCAAGAAATACAAGACCAATCAGAATGCAAATGGATGTGAGAAACAAAGCCAATCGGAATTTATACCAAAGTCATTTCACTCGGCGGCCATCTTTGAAACGCCTATCGGGCATTCAAGTGCAGCTCTATGGAGTCAATATAATGCCGCATATATACGCAAAAAAATTAAGTTTTGCAAACGAAAATTAAAGTATTGAGGAAAATAAATGTGCTTTTTGCAAACAAAAATAAAAAAAAGTATTGGGAGAATAAAATTAAGTTTTGCAAACAAAAATAAAGAATTGCAAAACAAATGAAACAGCACGAAAAGCAATGATTTGGCAATACATATTTTCCATGGTCATATCTATTAATTTATTTGCAACGCTGCTTTTCATTTTGCGTGTCAGTCTAATTTGAGCTCGCGATGCCATTTTCCCTTTGCGCTTCATGTTTCTGCGTGTCTCGTATGGAGTCAATATAATGCCGCATATATACGCAAAAAAATAAAGTTTTGCAAACGAAAATTAAAATATTGAGGAAAAATAAATGTGTTTTTTGCAAACAAAAATAAAGAAATGCAAAACATAAATGAAACAGCGCGAAAAGCAATGATTTTGCAATACATATTTTCCATGGTCATATATATTAATTTATTTGCAATGCTGCTTTTATTTTGTGTGTCAGTCTAGTTTGAGCTTGCGATGCCGTTTTCCCTTTGCGCTTCATTTTTCTGCACGTCTTGCTTTGTGGCACTGTTTTGACGTGGGGGTGGAGACATGGGACGGGGGCGTGTAAAAGATGCCTCCCTGAAAGTGACGTCATCGGCCCGAGAAGCAGCTCACTGATCCAGGTACTGTCATGATGAGCAGAGGCTTGCGAGTGGATGACAGTCATGTCAGGCTTTTACAGTATAGGCTATTATTTACAAAACTCTCCAGTGCTGCGTTTTTAAAAAAGCATCATTAAAACTAGCAGTAGCCTAACTCTGAACTAATGTAAACAAAGAACGCTTCTGTGCGCTGGCGTCCTCCCACAGGTTAAGAGATTTTAAACAAACACTGTTAATACACATGCAGTTAACCAAATGAAACAATACACATTTTAATGCTATAAAAGTGTACACATCGAGAGAAATAAACGCCAGATGTTCATGGTAACAACTTCTTTAACTTGAGCAAACACTGCTAATACACATATACATTTGTTAATAAAACGAAAACATGCATGTTTTAATGCTACTGAATAAAAAGAAGCAATCCACTCGCAAGCCTCTGCTCATCATGACAGTACCTGGATCAGTGAGCTGCGTCTCGGGCCGATGACATCACTTCCAGGGAGGCATCTTGTACACACCCCCGTCCCATGACTCCACCCCCATGTCAAAACAGTGCCACAAAGCGAGACGCGCAGAAAAATGAAGCGCAAAGGGAAAACGGCATCGCAAGCTCAAACTAGACTGACACACAAAATGAAAAGCAGTGTTGCAAATAAATTAATAGATATGACCATGGAAAATATGTATTGCAAAATCATTGCTTTTCGCGCTGTTTCATTTATGTTTTGCAATTCTTTATTTTTGTTTGAAAAAAGCACATTTATTTTCCTCAATACTTTAATTTTCGTTTGCAAAACTTTATTTTCTTTTGCAAAACTTTATTTTTTTGCGTATATGGGGCGTTATATTGACTCCATACTGCTCCTATCTCTTTGAAGGGGGAAACATCAAATTCTCTAAAGCTGTTTGCTAAGCTTTCGATTACATTTCATATTTGAAATCAGCAATGAAATCTAACAACAACTGTCTCATAAATTTTGTTTTTTAAACGCTCGAATCATGACAAAAATAGTATTTTTCAGGCTTGATCAAGCTAATGCGCATGCGCAATCCTAAATGCGCGTCTCTTGTGTCATTTAGGAGGCGCGCGTCTTTCTATAGCAGGGATGGGCAACTCCGGTCCTGGAGGGCCAGTGTCCTACAGAGTTTATCTCCATCCCTGATGGTAACTCACTTGCCTATAACTTTCTACTAATCCTAAAGACCTTGATTAGCTGGTTCAGGTGTGTTTTATTAGGGTTGGAGCTAAACTCTGCTGGGCAGTGGCCCTCCAGGACTGAAGTTGTCCATCCCTGTTCTATAGGAACAAGAAAGCCAAACCGATCAGAATTCGCGTGCTTTTGATCACCGTGTAAATATTAAAATGCCGTTTTCATAACACCGTCAGGCATTAAGTTAACATCACACGCCGCCACATGTTAAAATAACGCCACTCGCACGCAAATTCTGATCGGTTTGGCTTTCGATACCTGTTCCTATAGAAACAGTCAGACGCGCGCCTCCGAAATGAGACACAAGAGACGCGCATTTAGGATTGCGCATGCGCATTAGCTTGATCCAGCCTGAAAAATAAAATTTTTGTCATGATTCGAGCGTTTAAAAAACTAAATTTATGAGACAGTTGTTGTCAGATTTCATTGGTGATTTCAAATATGAAATTTAATCGAAAGCTTGAGAAACAGCTTTGGAGAATTTATTGTTTCCAAGATGGCGACTTTGACTTCGCCACTTTCACTGTTCAGTGACACTGAACACTGGAGTATGAAAATTCAGCTTTGCATGACAAATATTTTTTTTTTTTTAAATATATTACAATACAAAACTTATTTTGAATTGCAATAATATTTCACAATACTGTATTTTTGCATCTGTACTTTTCATGAATAAGCATAAAAATTAAAATCAAATAAATAAAAATCTTACTGATCACAAACTATATATATATATATATATATATATATATATATATATATATATATATATATATATTACCGCATTACCGGCTGAGTGCATCTTGTCTTAGTGCGCATGCGCGGCTGAGAGTGCATCTTGTTTGCAGCCAGGCCACTTTCTCCCTTTCAAAACATCGTCGTTCGTTGCCGACTTGCCATAGTTTGAATGGATCAAATGTAATGTAATGTGAGGTGAATTTCAAACTGTAGTCCTAAATGTCTAAAAAAAAAAATAAATAAAAAAAAATAAATAAAAATGTTTGCAAAAAAAAAAAAAAAAGAACAGCTTAACACTGGAATTATCTACAAAATTTGAATATACAGTTAGGTAAACCGCCGCATTTTCATCGAATATATATATATATATATATATAGTAACTATTTTCAGTTAAAGTTATTCTGTGTGTCCGGTCCAGAAGGCGTTATTGTCACGTGGTACGTGCTACATTTCTCTGCGGGTTTTTTCTGCGGCTCTACTTACTGTAGCCTGTTGTTATAGTTTGTTTTTAGAAATTGCTTGGACAAATGTATATTTATATGTCACTCAGATAATCATTGGAAAATAAAGTATAAATGGCTATAATAAGACAAAAAATGAATTCTGCTGTATGGGGTGTTCAGCTTTCTGAGCCGTCGTGCGCCCCCTGGAGGAAGACACAGTTTGAGTCGTTTGAGTCAGAAAATACAGCAGACAGCCGCCCAATGCTGCTCAATCACACTCGCCTGACTCGACAACAACATCGCCATTTTCAGCGCTGGGAGGGAGGCGGGGACGCTGAAATCTCCCGCGGTACAGAAGTAGGTCAACCAGCAATATAGCCGAGACATACGCACTCAGACTCCCGAAAAAACGAGAAATAACTACATAAATCTGCGCTTATTCGTTTCCAATGCGTGCGCTTTGCTTCACTCTGATGCGTTCAGGTTCCGGTCCGGGTTGACATTCAGACAAGTTATCAGGATTTTGTTTGTTTTTCACTGTTTGTGAGCGAGCTGAACGGAGATAACATGAGTCACACGCAAAACAGGTAATTTGGGGATTCGCAGCAGCGCAATAAAGCTGTTGTTGTCTTAATCTAACTAGATCACTGTCTCCATGAATAAATGTATGTGTGTGTGCTTTAGTGCTCTGATATGATTTTATTAATGCTCATACTTACTGAGACGTGGATTGAACACACTTTGAGCCGAAGAGGAATTTGTTTGCAATTTCGTTAAAACATTTTGTGTCCAGGAATCTTCAGAGCCATTTAAACACATGCATATATCTATATTATCTATGTACATATGCATGCATATATATATATATATATATATATATATATATATATATATATATATATATATATATACACACACACATGCATAATAAACTATATATATATATATATATATATATATATATATATATATATATATATATATATACACACCTTGAAAATAGTGTAGTTTTTGGATGCATGTCATGTGCAAACATGCTTCTCTTCTCTCTGTGTGTATTTGCACTCGGCCTGTTTATACTTCACTTCTCATGCTTCACAGCTCTCTCAGGCCCCCAAGAATGAAAAGGAGGTTGAGCAGAGAGCGAGAGGACAGCACCTCATCCTGCGACGGGCCGACAGGCTCCTGCAAGAGGGTCAAACAGCCCGACGAGGACTCTGAAGATCAGATGTCCAACTGGGCTCGACTACCCCAGGAGATCCTGCTTCACATCTTTCAGTACCTGCCGCTCCTCGACCGTGCCTTCGCTTCACAGGTTTGCCGTGGCTGGAACCAGGCCTTCCATATGCCCGAGCTGTGGAGATGCTTTGAGTTTGAGCTCAATCAGCCTGCCAGCTCTTACCTGAAAGCCACACATCCTGACCTAATAAAGCAAATCATAAAGAGGCACTCCAATCATTTACAGTACGTCAGCTTCAAGGTGAGAGGCTCATGAGGAAGTTCAGGGTTACCGGCGGGCTCTCCATTACAGATTTAAACGTTACAGCTCAAAATTCATGCTGACCTTAAAGGGATAGTTCACACAAAAGTGAAAATCTCACTCGCCCTCATGTCGTTGCAAACCTGTATGACTTTCTTTGTTTTACTGAACACAAAAGATATTTTGAAGAATGTTTGTAACCAAATAGTTTTGGTTCCCTTTGACTTCCATTGTATTTTTTGTCAGTGGGAATTCAAACTGTTTGGTTAACAACATTCCTCAAAATATGTTATGTTCTAAACTTTATGAACTTTTTTTAAGGCTTAAAGACATGGTAAAAGTAATCCATATGAATCGAGCGGTTTATGATATGATACTTTATTGTCAGAACAAGTCTGAAATTTCTTGCATAACAGTATATTTCTACGTTTGCAACAATCAACATCTCTTACACAACATCACTTAATCCACACACTCAAAAAAAAAAAAAAAAAAAAAAAAAAACCCTACCCTTACTACATCCCACCGCACTTATACAACACATCACATTCACACTACTCTTGATTTATGATTAAGTGTCTTATTCAGCTCAAGGATCGCCTGATGCACAAACGAGTGTTTCAGTTTTTTGAATCTTGGAATTCTGTACTTCCGATTTGATGGTAATAATTCAAACTCATTATCAGAAATTATATTATTAGCCAGTCTTAACAAATTATAATAAGTTGTCATATAGCTTCTCTAGAGGCTGGCCAACAATCCTTGAGCAGATTTTTAATTGATTAAACAACTGTGTTTTTAGCTTAACAGACAAACTCTTATACCAAATAGAGTTGCAATATTGCAGTACACTCATTATCACAGACACTTTTTGCTTACGTCGAAAGACCTAAGACGACGAAGAAAATAGATTCTCTGCTTTGTTCTTTTACAGAGAGCATCAATGTGATCTTTCCATGATAACATATCATCAAATATCACACCTAAATACTTAGAAGTTTTAACTGATTTTACCATTATGAATAAAAACAGGCATTGTATGAGTATCCAATGTAGACCCAAATGTAATCTCTTCTGTTTTACTTGTTAATGACAAGATTATTATTCTCACACCACTCAACCAAATTAGTCACACCCTGTTGATGAAACCCAGCATTGTCCAAATCATTCAACACAGATATTAACACAGTGTCATCAGAATACTTTAAAATATACTGATTTAACTTGTCAGTTCGACAGTCATCTGTATACAAGGTGAAAAGTATTGCAGAGCTGACGCAACCTTGGGGTACTCCGACATTTGTTATGATAGCAGATGACAACGTTTTATTCACTTTAACTCTCTGAACTCTATTAGTGAAGAATGAGATATACCATTAAATCAAATGGGGATTTACACCCAACTGTACAAGTTTTGATCCAAGTCTTCTGATTTATATGATGAACATATCTAATTTAGACTTCAATTCACATATAAATATTAATCACTGCACATAGAGAACATCAAATATGGTAAATGGAATATGATAGATATGATATACTTGGTAGATATGATATACTGGGTAGATATGACAAATATAGTAGATATGGCACATATGATATATTTGTCTTGGTAGATATGGCAAATATAGTAGATATGATATACTTGGTAGATGTGATATATCGGTAGATATGGCATATAGTAGATATGATGAACTTGATAGATATTGCAGATATGATATACTTTGTAGATGTGGTAAATATGGTAGGCAGGGATTTAACTGCTCGATTTATAATCAATTACTATTACAATGTCTTTATGAACATTTAAAAGCATCAACGTTTTGGTGGGATTGAATTTCAGTGAAGGGACAGAAATCCCTGAAGTACAATTAAAAAAATCTTCATTTTTCTTTGATGAACAAAAGTAATTTGGGTTTGTCATGAGGGCGAGTAATATTATAAATATATTGTTTACATGTAGACTTGCGTTAAAGATTTACACTCTTTTACAGTGGCTTTGAACATGGCACATCTAATTAAACATAAAACACAATAGTTCAGTTTGAGTTGATGCTAAGAGTTTGTGTTCTGTATCCACAGGTGGACAGCAGTACAGAATCAGCGGAGGCCGCGTGCGATATCCTGTCTCAGCTGGTCAACTGCTCTCTGAAGACTCTTGGGCTGATCTCCACTGCACGACCAAGCTTCATGGAGCTACCCAAGGTATCAGGACGTGTGTTATATGGCTGAGCTATGTGTTAGGATGATGGGGTGGATGTTTCCTGATGTTTGATGATTGTTTCCTCTTTTCAGTCCCACTTCATCTCTGCGCTCACCGTGGTGTTTGTCAACTCCAAGTCTCTTTCGTCTTTGAAAATTGATGATACGCCAGTGGATGATCCTTCGCTCAAGGTCCTGGTGGCCAACAACAGTGACACACTCAAGTTGTTGAAGATGAGCAGCTGCCCTCATGTTTCTCCTGCAGGTATGACATGTTGTTATTTGAGGGACTGTTATTCTAGCACAGGGGATCCACTTTCCTGCAGAGTTTATATCAAACCTTGATCAAACTCGTCTGCTTGTAACGTTTTAATAATCCTGAAGACCTTGATTAGCTTGTTCAGGTGTGTTTGATTAGGGTTGGGGCTGAACTCTGCAGGAAAGTGGATCTCAAGGGCCAGAGTTGAGAATCTCTGTTCTAGCATGTTGGCAAGTTCATGAAATATTCTCATCACCAGTTTCAATAGCTTGAACACACTCTATTATTTGAAAAGTTAAATATTAATATCAGTGGTAACAAATAAATTAAAATATAGTGTGTAGTAAATATTCTCCAGTAAATTGAAATATTTAGCATGCTTTAATGAGTGAATAATGCCTAACACACACTTTTTTTTAATACATTAATATTTTTATTTAGAAATGATGCATTTAATTGATCAAAAGTAACAGTAAAGACATTTGTAATGTTACAAAAGATTTGTATTTCAAATAAATACTGTTCTTTTGAACTTTGTTCATCATATACCATAGCTTTCCACAAAAATGTTAAGCAGCACAACTGTTTTCAACATTATTATTAATAATAAATGTTTCTTGAGCAGCAAATCAGCATATTAGAATAATTTCTGAAGGATCATGTGACTGGAATAATACCTTCTGAAAATTCCCATTACAGGATTACATGAAATTTTAAAATATATTGTTTTAAATCATAATAATATTTCACAATATTATTGTTTTTACTGCATTTTTATTAAAATAAATGCAGCCTTGTTGAGCATAAGAGACTTCTTTCAAAAGCATAAAAAAGAAAATCTTGCCAACCTCAAACTTTTTTACGGTGGTGTAAATTATTGTATTTTAATATAAAAAATACATAAACTAAAAATATCGGCCATTCACACATGTATTTATGCAGGCTATTGTCACCTATAACAGGAAAGTCTGTGACTGTTGTTGTTCCATTAGTCACAAGCTGCTAATAAACAGGGTGTGTCCAGGCAGAGTATGATAATTTATGTTTATAGCTTATTGACAATACCTACAAGACTGGCTGGCCAACTCTGTGGAAAAAACAAACAAAACCTTTCTGTTCCTTATGGAGACTACTAGGTTTATTAAAATAGGTGCACACCTTAAAATGCACCTATTAAAATAGGCGCCCTTGCTGGCTTGACTGATGGTACTACCGGTAGTGTATAAAGATTTCTTACAGACTTGTTGAGCTCCTATTGGAAAAAGATGTAAATTTCATACACTTTAGTATGATTATAAAAATAGAATTAAACAACACAAACTAATCTTTTCATGATGTTTGTTCTCATAAGTCACCCTGTGGGTTTTAAAGGGATTGTTCACCCAAAAATTACAATTCTGTCATAATTCTCAGCCTCATTTCATTGCAAACCTCCATGACTTTAGTCCTGTTCACACCAAGAATGAAAACTATATTAGCGTCCACACCAGCAGACAATAACATTCTGTTTATTATAAGCATGAGCTGCAATTTTGTCATCTGCTGCTTTAAATGCTCGAGCTCTTTAGAGCAGGACTGATTCTGATTGGTTGTCAGTGTTTTTATCATTCATCAGCTAGAAAAAAATCATTCTGAAAGTGATTCCAATGATATTTTTCACTGTGCCGTTATCGTTATAGTTGTGGTGTGGACTCTGCTGTTCTTTTATATTTAGAACTATATCTTATCGTTATAGTTATCGTCCTTGGCATGAGTGGCCCTTTTCTCTCTTTCCCGTGGAAGCCAAAAATTGAAGTTGAAAGTATCCAAATTGCTTTTTTCCATATGATAAAAGTTTTTTCTTTCTTATATTTAAAGTCCGTAAACTCATTATTTAATAACATTTATCTGTGCATTTTTATTAAATTAACTATCATAAGTTCTTTTTTTTAAAATAATGACCAATTTATAATAAATCAAAGCAATTGTATGTTGTTAAGAATTATTAACTAATGCCATTGCGGTTATGTGGAATAAAAAACAAAGCTCCGATTTTCTGAATGATTGAAGAGAAATTGCAACGTATCTGAGAATCTTTTTTCCACCCTAGACTAGGGCTGCAACGATTAATCGCGATTAATTGTTTGCAAAATAAAAGTCTGTGTTTACGTAATATATATGTGTGTGTTCTGTGTATAATAATTATGTATATATAAATAAACACACATTCATGTATATATTTAAGAAAAATGTTATATTTATATATAAAATATTTGTTTATATGTAATATAAAATATATATAAATATATTTATAATACATGCATATATTTCTAAACTTTATACCTGTATGTGTACCTGTACACACACATATATATTACGTAAACACAGACTTTTATTTTGCAAACGATTAATCACGATTAATCGTTGCAGCCCTACCCTAGACATTAGTTAGACTGTATTATTTGTAGTGTCTTGTGCAGATGAAACTCATCATCAGTCTTCTGTTGTTGCAGGTATTCTGTGTGTTGCTGATCAGTGTCATGGTCTGAGAGAACTGGCTCTGAACTATCACTTACTGAGCGACGAGCTCCTTCTGGCGCTTTCCTCAGAGAAACACGTGCACCTCGAGCATCTTCGCATAGATGTGGTAAGCGAGAACCCTGGTCAGCAGTTCCACACCATCAAGAAGAGCAGCTGGGACGCCATGGTGCGCCATTCACCCAAGTTCAGCCTGGTCATGTACTTCTTCCTGTACGAGGATGAGTTCGGGCCCTTTTTCCGCGACGAGATCCCTGTTACGCACCTCTACTTTGGCCGCTCGGTCAGCAAGGAGGTGCTCGGTCGCGTCGGCATGAACTGCCCCCGCTTGGTGGAGCTGGTGGTGTGTGCCAACGGTCTGCGGCCGCTAGACGAGGAGCTGATTCGTATCGCCGAGCGCTGCCAGCACCTGTCGGCCATCGGACTGGGCGAGTGCGAGGTCTCCTGCAGTGCTTTTGTGGAATTTGTGAAGATGTGTGGTCGTCGCCTCTCTCAGCTGTCTATCATGGAGGAGGTGCTCATCCCAGACCACAAATACAGCCTGGATGAGATCCACTGGGAAGTGTCCAAGCACCTGGGTCGTGTTTGGTTTCCAGATATGATGCCCACCTGGTGAAATGCACAACTATTGCATTCAAAACACCATAAGAACTCCTAAGCCTTTGGTAATATGGGCTTTTAATGTGGTCTTCGGTAAATTCACAAGGTTTGTACATAGATTTGATTTGAGATGTAAATTCCAGTGTGGACTGTTGTATTAAATGGATAGTTCACCCACAAATTCTGTCATCATTTACTCGCCCTTGATTCATTTCAAACCTGTGAGATCCTTTTCATTTGTGGGACATAAAAGAAGATATTTTGAAGAATGTTGGTAACCCAACAGTTTTAGTGACCATTGACTTCAATTTTTAAAAAAAAGACATACACTTAGACATTTTTTTTTTTTTAAATAATATCTATATAATATGTTCCACAGAATACACAGAGGTCATGCAGGTTTGGAATGACATGAGGGTACGTAAATGATGACAGAATTTTAATTTTTGTGGGATATATGCCTTTAATGGCATGTTGTGGCAAATCTACATGTAAATGAATCTTACAAAAGTTTATTCAGGTCATATTTAACCCTAAAATTAAAAGAAAAAACTATATTTGATTATATTTTATGTCAAAAAGAAATTAAGCCCATTTTAGGACCATTAAGATTTTTGTCACTGTGACATTATTTAAACAATTAAGCATTTTCCCATCCTTCTCATAATGCATCTCTTTGAGTTATTATTTGACTTTTTAATCCATTAGATTCTCATTACAGTAACACGTATTTTTAGAGTTCAAATTACTACTTCCATGATCTATAATTATTTTACAATTTCTTTTTCTCCTGTATTATGGCAATGACAATATTAGGTATTGTTGGTCACAATACAAAAAAAATGTTAATGGTTCTAAAGAAAATTGAGCTTATTTGTGAAAAATAATTTTGTATTTCTTTCATTTGGGGGTGTAACATAACCTGGACATTTTGTAACATTTACTAAAATAGAGTATCACTGTACACATCATACCAAGTATATATGTTACATTTTTAGATTATTTTGCAAAATGTGTGTGGAAGGGGAAAAAACCCAGTTGTTTATTTAGAAAGGAAACTGAAAGCTGTTTTATCTAGATCAGCTTATCATATGCGGATTATTCATTGCTCATGATATGGGCTCTCTGTCTTTGTTGATGTTCTTAGCGGATACTCATCCATTTCTCTACTTCACTTCTGCATAATTCACTTTGTCCTGCTGTGTATCTGTGCAGATGGCTGTTTTCAGTGGCTCAACTTTGCGCTGTATTTTCAAACTGTAAAGGGTGGATCTCATGTTAAATCATTCTTCCATTAGAGCAGAGTGAGATTTAGTTATAAATGTTTAAGCTTGGAATTCATTTATCCAACCATCAGTTTCCCAAACTGCTTGTCCAATGTAGGGCGACAGGAATGTTGGAGCCTATCCCAGCAGCTCGGGCCATAATCACATTTTGATTTATATTGGCCAAATGGTTTGTGTAGTTAGTTGAATAATTTTCAGCCATGACACTTTAGTGAGAGCTGTTTTCTTTCACCAACTAGTGGCCTCTCACTAACCAGTTCACCAACACAAGTTCAAGGTTAAAAAGAAGTGCACAGCCATCGGGGTTGTAAACAAGTGCTCACTTGAATGTGTGCTGATTTGATTTATGTAGATAAAGAACTGTATTTTGTGTGATTTAAACATTTTGTATTAATAGATACATTTGGTATTATAGTGCTTTTGTACAAAATGTATAGTGAATAATATGCACCTTATACATACCAAATGGAAATAATTCTTTCTGATGGTTTAGGCAAGTAGAAAAGTAGCAGTTGCTCATATTTTGGTGTAGCAGGGAAGAGGGTGCAGAACAATGTAACAGCATATTTTCAAGGTCTTAGGTATGTTGGAGTTGGTCAGGGAAGATGGAAATGAAAGGATCAGTGTTTGGCTCACAGCACACTTGTGTCCTCAGATTTGAAAAGAGATAGTAAAAGAATTTTAGGGATACGATGAACCATTGACTGGTTTCTATTGGATTACATGAAGAATGTTGTGCAATGACAAACTGAATGGGATACAACCAGATAATGATTGGATTGAATTATTTTTTTTTTTTTCTGGATACGCTTCAGACATGGCTGCATTAACATGCGCCCCTTCGATTCAGTATTGGAGTGAAGCAGTGAAAACATTTTCCTTTAAGAAGGAAGTCCCATGTGTCTGTATATAAAATGCTGTGTGTTTGATATAAATAGAAATACTTATATATACTTCTGTGGAGGTTCGAAGTGTTTCTGTGCTGATCTCTTTCAGATGAGTGGGAATTATTCCTTGATGGATCTTTGTACCCTTGTGATTAGTTGATCATCAGTGTAATTTATTGATATGCTTTTTTTTTTTTTTTTTGCATTAATCTGTTTATACTGATAGTTTAACATTGAGTGAGATGCTCCATGTTGATTTATATTCATATTATATAATTTATAAAAAGTCAATAGCATGTAAGTTTTCCTTTACCAGTTATCCAGAATTAAAGCTGTATTAGCTTTTGTAAATTGTAGCATCTAAATTAAGAAAAATAAGATTCATGTCATCATTTGAAAGCAAAACATTCTTGAAAATTAACAGAAAAGGGAAGCTACAGCCTGGTAGTTCACATACAATTTAGTTATTTCATTAAAGTAACAGAGCTAGGCTTTAGGCAGCGCATATCTTACCATTTTAACTCTATTTTAAAACAAAAAGCTTTTTGCTAGACATGGCTTTTTGAAAGTGCATGCTGAAGAGCATTACATAAACTCAACACCATTGATACACATACAAATAGCATCAAACCAAGTGCTCATGTATTTGATTTTTCTGAAGCAAGTGAGCATATTGCTTGTATTGCTAATATGAAAGCATCACATTTCTATTGTGTTGTAAAAAACGCAATTATAACTGTCTTTTGTTGAAATAAATATGGGCAAATAAACATTTGTGCAGACATTGTGTGAATGTTTTAAAGATCATTTACATTAAGGCAGCAATATTCTTAAATGTGTGGTACAACAAAACAAAAATAGTATAAAATAGTATATTTAATATTGTTCGAGCAAAAAAAACAGTCATTATGGAAAAGGAATCTCCTCATAGGTTATTTGTAAGTAAGGATATTTCATCGGCAGCTTCCAATATTCAGAGTTGTAGTAGAAATAGAAAGTCTTCTCGAGGACCATCTTGTCATAAGCCTCCAACAGGCTCATAATCATTTCTATCACTGACTGGTGAGAGCGAAACGAGTGATAGAACTTCTTGATGTCTGTGGCGAGATCTTTCGTAGAAGACTGTAGAAAGATGGAGTCATCTCCCAAATAGAGCGGCTCTCCGCTGTACAGATAGATCTTTGTGTAACTGGTTGGAGTTTGGCTCAACAGTTGGGCACCCAACTCCATTAATTTCTTATATGCGCGGTGCACGAACTGAGAACAGTCGTAGGACTCGAACCATGCTGTGGCATTGGCACCAGGGTCTGACTTTACCGTCCAAGTCTCGTAATACACACCCGTTTCATTGTCCTCCTGAACCCACAGAGCCAACTCATTAAACATCTCACCTAACAAAACAAAAAATATATGAGAGAAACAGCAGAAAATCCAGACGGAACAGAAAAACACATGGCGATGAGGATAGCCTGGGAATGGTGCGAGAGCTTCAGGCTGCTCCAATATATACATTGTTTATGATATTTTCTGTTTTAAATGTTGTTTATTATTCTGCTAATGAAAATATGACAACAATAATGTTCTCTAGGTAAATGACAAATGTAGTTTTGTCAGTAATGTTTTATACCATTTGTCAGAAAAAGTGTTTATGAAGTTTTGTAATTCATATTTTGGGTGGTGGGGTTATTTGAATTATTTTATTTTTTTTTGCTCACTTGTTAAAAAAAAAAAATGTTGTTTGGCCCAACTTGGCCGTATACGGAACCCCTAAAGGGACATGTTGAACAAGATATGAGATGGGAGGAAAAATTATGTCAATGCTTTTGCGTTCTCTTTAAAATGTTTTACGATCCCCTGAGAAACGAGAAACTTTGCATTCGCTTGCAAATCTTCGTTGTGGCAATGCTAAAGTTTTGTAAGTGAATGCAAAAGCTTTGAATTATATTTTTTCCACCATGTCCCTTTTGGGGCTCCATAGCAATATATTGCTATGTCCCGAAATAAAAATAAACCTAATCATAAATTAAAACATTTTAGAACAGAAAGATTTTTTTAATGTTTTAAAAGAAGTCTCTTGTGCTCACCAATACTGCATTTCTTTGATCCAAAATACAGCAAAAACCGTAGATATTGTGAAATATTTTAAAAATTTAAAATAACTATAAATATATTTTAAAATGCAATTTATTCCTGTGATGCAAAGCTGAGTTTTCAGCATCATTACTCCAGTCTTCAGTGTCACATGATCCTTCAGAAATCATTCTAATATGTTGATTTGCTACTCAAAAAACATTTATTATTATTATTATTATTATTATTAATGATGATGAAAACAGTTGTGCTGCTTAATATTTTTTCAGGATTCATTGATGAATAGAAAGTCCAAAAGAACAGCATTTATTTAAAATTGAAATCTTTTGTAACATTATAAATGTCTTTACTGACATTTTTGATAAAATTAATGCATCCTTGATGAATAAAAGTATTAATTTCTTTCCAAAAAAAATAAAAAATTCTTACTGACCCCAAACTTTTGAACGGTAGTGCATAATGTTACAAAAGTTTTCTATTTCAGATAAATTCTGTTCTTTTTGAACTTTCTATTCATCAAAGAATCCTAAAAAAAAAAAAAAAAAAAAAAAAAAAAATGTACTGAACTGTTTTCAACATTGATAATAATAAGAAACGTTTCTTGAGCAGCAAATCAGCATATTAGAATGATTTTTTGAAGGATCATGTGACAGTGAAGACTGGAGTAATGATGCTGAAAATTCAGTTTTGTCACAGGAATAAATTACATTTGACTATATATTCAAATATAAAACCATTATTTTGAACTGTAATAATATTTCACAATATTATTGCCTTGGTGAGGCTTATATATGTTTATATTATAAACTTAATGATTATAAACTTACAAACTTACCTGAAATCTCTCCTATTTTCTCCAAAGTCCCATTCTGCTTCCAGTGTATGTCGTCTATGCCCTCATAAAAGCAGGCGGCTCCCTGGTTACACCAGAATGGAGCACTCACATCCTCTCTTTCATGAGGAAAAGTGCAGTTCCCAAGCTGAAACAGCTCATACCACTCCATCGTGAAGTTTCTCCCAGTTTTTGTGCTTCCAAAGCCAATGGCATCATGCATTATATGCTGAGGTGCAAAACTCTTGATTAGACTCAAAGGAACAAACTCTTAAAGAAAAGAGGCCTGCTATTCAATGAGTGCACTTACAAACTTTCCCAAGATGTCACCATATTTGAACTCCCACACAGGAGTCTGAAGTCTGAACACTGAGATGATGTCGTAGTATTCCATGACAGGTATCCTACCATATGGATCTCCAGTGGGGCAGAATGGGTATAAAGCCTGGCAGTAGGGATCTACATCTGGACGGCTGTCAAGTCGCCTAGAAATTGATATGACATTGCATTATGTCTGCTTTTCAGTGTGAACAGGTTTGGCCAACCTGTAGGATGTCACATAACGTTAATACATAACACATAACATAATAATTAATATTCATGAGCATAAAAATTGTTACGTTTATTTTTATTCACTGGTGATACAGATGTATATATAACTAAGAAATCAGTTAAACATTCAAATATTGTGATTAATGTATGTATTAATAATGTCCTACCTAAAGTTAACACAGAGCCCACAGAGTCTCTTCATTGTACATATAACGTGACAATAATATAATCCTTTTATATACTTATCTTCCTCTGTGCATTCATTACTTTCATTTTCACATAACTATATAGCGTATCTAACACATATTCATACACTTCCATTTTGCACATACGTAATTCTGTCTATTGTGTATTGCCTTTTTTTATTATCGTGTTATTTTACTTTCATTGCCCTTTGCCTTGCCTTGCCTTTCCTGCACTGGAAGCTCTTTTCTCCAAGACAAATCCCTTGTGTGTGTAACCTTAAACATGCTATGCAATAAAGCTCATTTTGATTCTGAAGAGAATAAACCAATAAACCATTGTGCAAAGTAACTTGAAAACAGTCGACTGAATACGAACCACTATAAACGCATTTGGTCCTAGTTAGCACTGACCATGTGACTGAGCTGAAGTGTACAGTAGGTGGTTGCAACTTACTTGTAAGGCACTGGCCAGACCTGCTTTCCACTGACCCTAGAAACGACCAACCCCACAATCCAACAGTGAAGCACCGCGTAAATGAAGTGAACGGAATACTTCATCTCAGCACAGGCTTGCAAACACACTAAAGTGCTGTCTTTCTTGCAGCTCTATTGTTTTGTCTCACATCCTTGTTTTAGAGAACACTGATCACGTGACGGACTAAATTAAGTCAACTGGTCAGTCACGAGCTTTTTTGTTAAGGGCTACACTGCTGTCAAAATAAAAGTCACGCAATAATGTATGTGTAATATATTGACTTGAGGTGTCAATCAGGTAAATATATATCTCTGGCCACTGGATGCTTGGCCATTTCGTTTCATCATTTAACCACTGACAAGGTGCTATGGCAAACGGATCCGTAAGCTGTATCCCACTCGGTAATGTTAATTTTTTTGAAATAACAGTGCTTATCGCTGGGTGAAGCTACTTTGAACCGCTTCGTCGTAACTCTCTAGTCGTACTGGTTATCACTCCCGGGTTTTCTGCAACCACGATGCGCGCGCATCCCGAATGTTTACAAACAGTAAATAGGCCTATACGTATGTTTAGATAACAGTAATAATTATAATAACTAACAATTCTACATTCTGAATACTACATTTTGTTTACAACAAAAATTAAAATAAAAAACATTCACTAAACATAGCTTTTTAAAACAGCAATGAAAAAAGTTTTGTAAAAAAAAAAAGAAGGCACAATTGTATACAAATTTTGACGAATAGCGCATATATTAACATAAAAATAAAATTTTATTCTGAAAAAGTGTTTTTAAAGCAAGCGTGAGCGTTCTTGAAGTGAAAGTCACTTTGCGCATGTGTTTGTCTGACGCGGTATTGCTATGGCAACAGTAAACATCCTTGAACTGAAGCTTTTCCTTTTGGGATTGTTCCCTTTTATCTGTTCATTAAACTCCAGTTCATCATGTCAGACGTTGGCTCTGAAGAGTTTGACGACGAGCATGGCTCTCTGGGGGTGAGTCACTGTCAAAGTTTCTGTTCAGTTCGCAGTGTGTTCACAGTAGAGAGATGACAGTAATACCTTTGTGTTGAAGGAGTATGAGGGAGACAGAAATGAAGCTGGAGAGAGACATGGACAGGGCAAAGCTGTCCTGCCTAATGGAGACACTTACCAAGGAGCATATGAAAACGGCAAGAGATCTGGCCAGGTCATTTTGCTCACAAAACACTTTGTTATTATGCAGTTTCTGTTACCGCTCATAAACAAAACATATGATAAACCTTGTGTTGTCTGTATATTAGGGGACATATAAGTTCAAGAATGGGGCCAGATACATTGGAGAATGGTACATGAATTTAAAACACGGACAAGGCTTATTTTATTACCCAGATGGCTCCAAATATGAAGGTAAATCTACATTGTCTATATTATCTCAAATACATCAGTATAGTATATGTGATTTAGGTCAAGATTAACATCATGAACTAACAATGATCCTTTACACAGTTCAGACTGAGTTGTTATTGTTAAAAAAATAATTAGAAACTAAAACTATTATTTTTTAAATTGAAATACAGCTTAAGTACTAAAATTAGCAACTAATAAAACTAAAACTGAACTAAAAATAAATGAAAACTATTTAGAAATATTTGTAAAATATATTTTTAATACTAAAATAACAGCTTTTACAGTACTTATTAATCTGTTAATGTTCATTACATACTAATATTTTTAACATTACAAGTTGTGTGAATGAACATTAGTTCATTTATTGTAAACAAACATGAATTAACAAAGAAGAATAGTATATATTTTAGTGATGTCAAATCAATTGAAACTATTAAAACTACTGTAAATATATCTATATCTATATCTCTCTATATATATCTGTGTGTGTGTGTGTGTCTGTTATTTATACATACACAAACACGCACACACACACACACACACACACATATATATATATATATATATATATATATATATATATATACGTGTGTGTGTGTGTGTGTGTGTGTGTGTGTGTGTGTGTGTATATACACATACTGTATATTCACAAACTTTTATGTTAGATGCGATTAATCACGATTAATCGATTTATATATAGCATAGAGTGTAAACTAGTGTTCACATGTGATATTTCTTCCTCTTCCTCAGGAAGCTGGGTGGATGACCAGCGACAGGGTCATGGTGTTTACACATACCCCAATGGAGACACATATGATGGTGAATGGCTGCACCATCAAAGGTATTTCAAATACAGCTCATAATTTTAACTTTATTTTTCACTGATCTAATAGAGTAATCTGTATAATCTATTAATATTAGTTGTAATAGTATTCATAATGTCTTCAGTTCAATTAAAAATGAATGGCAAATCATGCTTATTAATAAATGTAAGTACCTATCTGTCTTTTTTTTCTCTTAGACATGGGCAGGGTACATACACACATCATGACACAGGTTCTCAGTACATGGGCAGGTGGATCATGGGTAAAATGGAGTCAGCCGGGGAGCTTATCCATTTGAACCACAGATATAAGGGCAACTTTGTCAATAATAATGTAAGTAATACTCTACATTTGTGGTTCTGAGCTGGTGGGTAGTAGAAAATGGTTTGTAGATATGTTCAAATTGGGCTGCAGTATGGAACTGTGCTACATATGATAATAAAATGCAACTATGTTGCTCTTCTCTTACACAGTGATCACTTATTTCTTACAAGTTGTTGCCTTGTAATTGTTATTTTCTAGCCCTCTGGTACAGGGAAGTATGTGTTTGACATTGGGTGTGAGCAGCATGGAGAGTATCTCCAGCTAGAGCAGGTATGTCTATTTTATGTTTTACAAGATGTCTTTAAATATCATGAGAATGTATTTCAGGTAGCATGATCACAAAAATATGCAGAAACTATATACAAAATGTTCCCCAGACTTTGTTCTCAGTTTTATATTGAATGAGAACTTGTAGTGTGCTTCCAATTTTTTGGTATTTAAAAAAAAAAAACTGTACTTACAGATAATGTAATATTAATGAAATAAGAGGACATTTAAGTGGACTTAAAGAGAGTATACTCTCTTGAGTAGTTTTTTTTTTAATAAATACTTACTATGCAAGCGCTAAAAATTTATGTTCTATACAGTATGAGAGTGTGTAGTATGAATGTAATATGGATGTACTACATTCGCCATGTTGTCACTGTCATGTGACCTATGATGTCAGTTGCGTCACTTCACTGACATTCACAAATCCTCTCCCGTGGCCTCATCGGATAGTAAAGTGTCTGTTGTATGCACACAGATTACCTATTACATCTTGCCAGAAGTAATAGATCATCCTTTTTAGTAGGGTACTTTTTTGCCTACTCTTTTATGAATACTGTGAATTCGGACAAACAGGTACTTTTTTTGTCACATACTGTTTTTTCGCATACTTATGTGATTTTGGATGCATGTTTCTTAACACAAAAAAGTGCACTTTGTAATAATGTCAAATTAAATATTTTATTTTAAAGTGCATTTTAAATCATGCTTTAATAATCTTTTGTCAAGAAGTACACTTATTTTGATTAGTTGACTATTAAAGCACATGTAAAGTACTTGATTTTAATTTGAACTGTAGTGTGTTATTTGATATTACATTTATATTTAATATGTACTAAATCGCAACTTCATCATTACAAGTGTGTAATAATGAATATATTTAAATACATGATGTACAAGTTTCAATAGAAATTACATTAAAAGTATATTTTAGTTTACCATAAATACTTGTCAGTACATTCGGCAATACACTTTAATCATATTTCAAAGACAACAGAAGTAATTATAAATTACACATAAAGATGTACTTCATTTCTACTTAAGTGGGTCAAAAAATCACTCTAAAGTTCAGCTAATTGCATTTAATATAAATTTCAGCTATAATACGTTTTCATTTAATCTAAATTAACATGCAATTAAGTATCCTGACATTCAGTTTCAGTTTTCACTTTCCTTAGACTGTAGTCAGTAGTGGAATGCCCTTAGAGCATCGAGTGGATGAAGCAGTTCACTGGAGTTTCAGAAGTTTTACAGCTTGGTATGCTATTAAAAATTGCCAACCACTTAGTTGATGAAAGTAAATAACATGAAATAAAACAGAATATGATTACCGAATATATAAAAGCATACCAAGACAATAAAAACATGATGTTTTGTGCAACAGCAAAAAAACTTTTTTTTATTCTCTCCCCAAAACACTAAACAACAAAAACCACCACAGTACTTTCCTAAACACCTGTTTATCTCTATGCAGTATCAAACGTTTTTATTCATGAGCTCATGGCATCCAGTGAATTATTCAAATTATTAAAAAAATTACTGAAATGATTTATATTTAAAATGTATTTTTTTAAACATTTATGCTTGTTCTTTTAACAGTCCTTTTAACACAAATTATTTTGCTGAATAAGTGTTCAATTAAAAATTATAATTTTTTTTTTTTCTTTCTATACATTTTGGGAATTGGGATTATTAATTTTAGCTCTGTTGTACCCTACCTACAAGAATAAGCCTATCTTGAATGAATTTGTGTGAAACCATAATGACATTTTCTGACAGCAGGACAAAGGAGATACAGAGGAAGATGAACCTGCCATAACCACCACATTGAAGTGGAAACCCAAGGCTCTTACTGGGCTTTCTGTTCGGGCAAATGAGAAGGATTCTGCCACCTCAGGTACATCCATATCCAGTTAAAATATACTGATGTAGGACTGCATTTACACAGTAAAGGCCCATTCACAGAACGATAACTGCACTCACCAGCCACTTTATTAGGTACACCTGTTCAACTGCTCATTTATGTAAATATCTAATCAGCCAGTTACATAGTAGCAACTCTGTGCATTTAGGCATGTAGACAGATCTATTGAAGTTTAAAGTGAGCATCAGAATGGAGAAGAAAGATGATTAAAGTGACTTTGAATGTGGCATGATTGTTGGTGCCAGACGGGCTGGTCTGAGTATTTCAGAAACTGCTGATCTACAGGGATTTTCACACACAACCATCTCTAGGGTTTGCAGAGAATGGTCAGTAAAAGAGAAAATATCCAGGGTGAAAATGCCTTGTTGATACCAGAGGTCAGAGGAGAATGACCAGACTGGTTCAGGCTGATAGAAAGGCAACAGTAACTCAGTTACAACCGAGGTCAGCAGAAGAGCATCTCTGAACACACAACACATCGATCCTTGAAGCAGATGGGCTACAGCAGCAGAAGATCACACTGTCAGCTAAGAACAGGAAACTGAGGCTACAATTCGCACAGGCTCACCAAACTTGGACAATAGAAGATTGGAAAAACATCTGAGTCTTGATTTCTGCTGCGACATTCAGATGGTAGGGTCAAAATTTGGTGTAAACATCATGAAAGCATGGATCCATCCTGCATTGGATCAATGGTTCAGGCTGCTGTTGGTGTAATGGTGTGAGGGATGTTTTCTTGGCGCGCTTTGGGCTCGTTAGTACCAATCGAGCATCATTTAAATGCCACAGCCTATGTGAGTATTGTTGCTGATCATGTCAATCCCTTTATGAACACAGTGTACCCATCTTCTGATGGCTACTTCAGGATAACGCATCATGTCACAAAGCTCAAATCATCTCAAACTGTTTTCTTGAACATGACAAGTTCACTATACTGAAATGACTTCCACAGTCACCAGACCTCAGTCCAATAGAGCACGTGGAACGTAAGATTCGCATCATGGATGTGCAGCCGACAAATTTGCAGCAACTGCATGATGCTATCAGGACAATATGGACCAAAATTAAGGCAAAAGGGGGTCCATCCCAGTACTAGCAAGGAGTACCTAATAAAGTGGTTGGTCAGTGTAAATTAGTATCCACACCAACGCAATATTGATCTGTTTATTCTAAATGTGCTGCAGTTTTGTCATCTGGTGCTTTAAATGCTCAAACTCTTCAAAGCAGGATGGATTCTGATTAGCTGTCAATGTTTTTGTCATTCACCAGCTGGAAAAAATAATCATTCTGAAAGTGATTCCAACGATATTTCTCTGTGCTTTTATCATTATAGTTGTGGTGTACACTGCCATTCTTTTATATTTAGAAAGATTTTTAGAACTATACCTTTGTCATTCTAATTGTCCTTGGTGTGAACAGGCCTTAACACTGTAATGTGTGTTATTATGTAGCAACTGTAGTCACCTTTTAAAGGGTTTTTTAATATTATTGACCTATTATATTCACAAATATGTAAGTGTAAGAAATGATACAGAGTACATCCTAGTTTAAAGGAAGTGCATCAGTCATAAGACAACTCCTACAGGTGCTGGTCATATAATTAGACTATCATCAAAAAGTTGATTTCACTAATTCCATTCAAAAAGTGAAAGTTGTATATTATATTCATTCATTACACACAGACTGATATATTTCAAATGTTTATTTCTTTTAATTTTGATGATTATAACTGACAACTAAGGAAAATCACAAATTCAGTATCTCAGAAAATTAGAATATTGTGAAAAGGTTCAATATTGAAGACACCTGGTGCCACACTCTAATTAGCTAATTAACTCAAAACACCTGCAAAGGCCTTTAAATGGTCTCTCAGTCTAGTTCTGTAGGCTACACAATCATGGGGAAGACTGCTGACTTGACAGTTGTCCAAAAGCTGACCATTGACACCTTGCACAAGGAGAGCAAGACACAAAAGGTCATTGCAAAAGAGGCTGGCTGTTCACACAGCTCTGTGTCCAAGCACATTAATAGAGAGGCGAAGGGAAGGAAAAGATGTGGTAGAAAAAAGTGTACAAGCAATAGGGATATCCGCACCCTGGAGAGAATTGTGAAACAAAACCCATTCAAAAATGTGGGGGAGATTCGCAAAGAGTGGACTGCAGCTGGAGTCAGTGCTTCAAGAACCACTACGCACAGACGTATGCAAGACATGGGTTTCAGCTGAACAACAGACAGCGTCAGAAGCGTCTCGCCTGGGCTAAAGACAAAAAGGACTGGACTGCTGCTGAGTGGTCCAAAGTTATTTTGTCTGATGATAGTAAATTTAGCATTTCCTTTGGAAATCAGGGTCCCAGAGTCTGGAGGAAGAGAGGAGAGGCACACAATCCACGTTGCTTGAGGTCCAGTGTAAAGATTCCACAGTCAGTGATGGTTTGGGTTGCCATGTCATCTGCTGGTGTTGGTCCACTGTGTTTTCTGAGGTCCAAGGTCAACGCAGCCGTATACCAGGAAGTTTAGAGCACTTCATGCTTACTGCTGCTGACCAACTTTATGGAGTTGCAGATTTCATTTTCCAACAGGACTTGGCACCTGCACACAGTGCTACCAGTACCTGGTTTAAGGACCATGGTATCCCTGTTCTTAATTGGCCAGCAAACTCGCCTGACCTTAACCCCATAGAAAATCTATGCGGTATTGTGAAGAGGAAGATGCGATATGCCAGACCCAACAATGCAGAAGAGCTGAAGGCCACTATCAGAGCAACCTGGGCTCTCATAACACCTGAGCAGTGCCACAGACTGATCGACTCCTTGCCACGCCGCATTGCTGCAGTAATTCAGGCAAAAGGAGCCCCAACTAAGTATTGAGTGCTGTACATGCTCATACTTTTCATGTTCATACTTTTCAGTTGGCCAATATTTCTAAAAATCCTTTCTTTGTATTGGTCTTAAGTAATATTCTAATTTTCTGAGATACTGAATTTGTGATTTTCCTTAGTTGTCAGTTATAATCATCAAAATTAAAAGAAATAAACATTTGAAATATATCAGTCTGTGTGTAATGAATGAATATAATATACAAGTTTCACTTTTTGAATGGAATTTGAGAAATAAATCAACTTTTTGATGATATTCTAATTATATGACACCTGTATAGCACCTGTATATACTGCTATTCTACCATTTTTAGACATTTCAGCAATAAACATCTTGAACTGAAGTGGCTTTATCTGTCCATTGTAGATCAAGCCGTGGTGGAAGAGTGAGAAAGACAGACCTCCAAAAGATAAGAAGACAGATGACCTCTAGATAATTATACCTGCACATATCTAAAAAAGTCACTTCTCATGTTTAGGGATAATTAAAATACTGTCAAAAAAAAAAAAAAAAAATGTATTGCACATTGCTAGTTATTGTTAGAAAATGCATTAACCAACATTAAACAGCCCTTATTGTATAGTGTGACTGTAAGTGTACCTTATTTGGAGGCCCTGGTAACTGAAAAGTGTTGTAATTTTAAAAACAGCAGAGGGCGCAATAAACCAGCCCAAAATTACCTGTAATTGAGACTAGTTTTTAAGAACAATTATGCTGATTTGTTATTCATTAAAACGCACTAAAGTTTACCTCTGAGCCCTTTATTATTTTTTTATTTAATTTAGCAAATTTGTATCTGTATCTAATCTGTTTTGAAGACTCAGATACTTGTTAACAATCACTTTTAAACCTTTCCCAATTGAAAGCATGTTCAAAGAGCACCTAAATTCACATATTTCTTGGCAGTTTTAATCATCATATCATTACTTCTATCCCTGATAATTTGGCATCAGGCTGATAGACTGCCGTCATTTCACTGTTCATACGGAAACCTGAAATCTGATTGTTTTTCTTGCAAATCAGCATTTACATAAAAACCCTGCTCAAAAGTTTACATACCCTTGATTCTTTATACTGTCATTACCTGGATGATCCATGTTTGTTTGTTTTGTGATGGTTGTTCATGAGTCCATTGTTTGTCCTGAGCAGTTAAACTGCTCAACGTTCTTCAGAAAAATCCTCCAGGTCCTGCGCATTCTTTGGTTTTCCAGCATCTTTTCCATATTTGAACCCTTTCCAGCAGTGACTGTATGATTTTGAGATCCATTTTTTCACACCGATGACAACTGAGGGACTCAATATGCAAGTATTACAAAAGGTTCAAACATTCACTGATGCTCTAGAAGGAAACACAATGAATTAAGAGCCGGGGATGTAAACTTTTTTTAATTTGAAGATCAAGGTAAATTGTACTTAATTTGTCTTCTGGGAGACATGCAAATATCTTCTGGTGTTTCCAAAGTGCAGTACTAAATGAAAAAATGTGATATTCAAACAAAATAAGAAAAATGTATGCATCTTCATCCTGTTCAAAAGTTGTGAAATTGTACACAGACTAGCCACTAGTAAGATGGCTATAATTACATGGAAAATTGAGAGGCCACAAAATTTATCACTGGATTTACAGAAATCATTTCACTTTTAAGGAGTTTTTTTTTCTCAACATTGTATTATTATATGTATATAATATGTATGCTACTTAAATTATCACTCAGGAAGTCATTTAACCATGTATTGCTATGTCTTTTGTCTTTTAAAGATTTTTTATGATATTTTTTATTATTTTAAAATTGACCACAGAGAGTCAGAACCTTGGGTAAACGTCTCATCCGAAGGACTGCTTTTTGACAATATAGTGTCCCCACTATATCACTATCCTGGGGTGTTAGAACCCACACAGACCACAGGGTGAGCACCCTCTGCTGGCCTCACTAACACTTCTTCCAGCAGCAACCTAGTTTTCCCAGGAGGTCTCCCATCCAGGTACTGACCAGGCTCAACCCTGCTTAGCTTAATGGAATATATTTTCTTTCTCTTTGTATTTTTATATCAATATAGTACAATATTATCCTATTCAAATCAATTCGATAAATTAGTTAGGTCAAAAGTAATATAAAAGTAATCAGATTACATTACCTGAAATGTGTAATGTAAAGGATTACATTACTAACTGATTTTTGTCATGTAATTTGCAAATCAGTAACGAACTACAATTTGTAAGTAATCTACCCAGCAACATCTTTCTCCAGGTGTTTTTCAGAGTCAATAGAAAGGTCTCTTTAGTGTCCGAAGTTATTGGAACTGTGACATTAATTGTCTACCGCTTAACTGTTAGTGTCTTAAAGACTGTACCAGTGCATGTGCAATAATTGTTTATGGTTCATTGAACGAGCAAGAAAAAGCACTGTTTAAACCCTTTCCAAAAAAGATCTGTAAAGCTTATTTGGATTTTACAGAATTATCTTTAATCCTGAAAAAGGGACGTTTCTTTTTTTTGCCAATTTTATTATATATATATATATATATATATATATATATATATATATATATATATATATATATATAATTTATTGCCATAATGTAGAGATACCTAATTTTTTAGTAATTGCCATTATTTTCTGGTGGTGATTCTCATTAGATTCTAATTAATGTAATTCAATTCTAATAATCTCATAACATATTTAACATAATGATTAAAAAAGTAGACAATTCTACAAGCAGCATCTTCATTCACAAGCTTCAGTAAAGACAGAGGCTCGCTAATGTGCGTCACACTAATGTGTGGTTTCCTCTTTGCCGTTTCCTGCATCAGCCTGAGGCCAAACACAAAAGCATTATGTGAGTCATTCTGTTGACCTGATCATGTATCAGTTCTGAAAAACATTTCTCTTAACCCAATTTAACTAATCACTCTGTCTTTACATGTTTAAATACATTTGTAGGCCCTATATATATCATTACTATATGTCTTTAAAACATTTAAATATTTAAAAACAGAAATAACTGTTATCTCACTGTTTGCTTATATGCTGTCCTTCAACACTTTCAGAACTGGTTTGCCAAACCCATACATTAATTCTCCCTCTTATGCCAAAACATGATGTAACAACACCAGCCAATGACATTCTTTTTACTAACCCTGATTGTGCTAAAATTAATGGAAATAATTAGGAAATACAATATGAGGGCTTTAGAATAGGCACGTCTATGTAGCCCAGGATTTCAAAACTTTGTCAATAATAATTTAAGAAGCTTCCTGATCTCATTGTTGTGTTGTATACAATAGGGTGCTGAGGGTGAGGGCAATGCTTGGTCCACTGCATGTGTTCTTTCAATGCCTTTTTGAATCACGTCACCCACACTTCTGCCTAACAAGCTTCACCCTCCATTGGGCAAACAGACTTCTAACTGTGACTGGGGGTGTGGTTTTAAACTGGCTTGACCAGATTTCCCAGGAGTCTGTGTTTTTTCCTTTGATAGACATAACTGACACCAGTGGAGCAGAGGGAAAACTCGCACTAGCACATATTTGTGTCCCTGGGAGCTGCTCTGATAAATTCCAAGGACTTCCTGAACGCCTCAATAGATCCGGCTTAGATCTTACAAGTCCGTGGCCAAATAAAGTGTTGACAAAAAAATCTGGGCAAATTAAAATGAAGCAGTATTCAACCTTCCAGGGATTAAAAGCAATAAGAGGTAATTTTTCTCTTTATGTTATCAGTTTAGAGGGGAGAAACCATGATATTAATATCCAGTATCCAGATAAGATATTCTTATATAAAATATTCAGCTCTCTCTATAATTATTATCTTCCATTGACCTAGAGAGAGCTGAATATATATATATATATATATATATATATATATATATTAAGATATATGTAATGTTTTTGTATTCATTATAATTTAAATTCATATTAAATGCAATTAGTGGAATGTAAGAATGTTTTCTGACCCACAAGTACATATTTATATGCAGTTTCTTAATTACTTGTATTGTCTTTGAAATATGGATAAATTGTACTGCCAAAAGTACTGCCAAGCATTTATGGTAAACTGAAATATACTTTAATGTCAGTTCTATTGAAATTTGAATGCCACATGTTTAAATGTATTTGTAATTACACATTATATTAATTATATTAACTTGCAATTTACATTTAAAATATTAAATGTATGATTGAATAACACTACATTTAAAATTATAATCAAGTACTGTATATATGCTTTAGTATGTTAGTCAACACATAAAAAAAAAATAAGTGTACAAAGCACAAAAGTCTTTAAAGCAAAACAAAACATTATCAAAACATGATTTAAAAGTGTACTTGGGGGTGAAAATACTTTTTAAAAGTGCACTTTTTAAATGTGTGTTAAGAAACAGTCATGAAAGTGACTTCTCTTTAGGTACACTTTTATTTTATTAATATTAAATTATCTACAAGTAGCTTTTTTAAAAATATCCTTTTAGCATTTGAAGTACACTACAAGTACATGCACTTCTTTTTCATGTGGGCAGAAACTGAATATTCTATTATTTGGTGTAAATGATATGCAAGGGAGACTAGAGTCCTATATCTCAGGATCTGTGTCTGTCTCCTATATCTGTAATTGTGTCTTTTTCTTGGGAAATAAAGATGGAAACGTTCAATAGCTATGTCTATACAGCATTTGAATAATAAAAAAAAAAAAATTAAGCTATTCCCTGGCCTGAGATATGTTACTGGAGTAAACAGTCTGACAACTAGTATGGTCTTTGTTATAGTATTCAGTATTGAAAAGGAGAGGTTAGACAAGGGTGGAAGCATATCTACATATGTTGAATAACATAAACTGATGGTTCTTATAGAAAGCAAAGAGACTCTAATAAAGGAATAAAGAGGCACGTTTGATCCAATACAGCATATTCAGTAAACCAACGTGATCTGAAGACTGGATTAGAGAATGTTTTGTAATGCATTCGTAGGTTCTGAGCAGTAGAATTAATGTGTGACTTCCTCAGATATCCTGCAGAAAACAAAGGCCACTCTTATATTCATAAGCTTTCTCCCTAAGGAGCTTGGGTGGGCTGTTCTCACACACGCATGCAACTGCAGTCTGTCCTGTTTGAAATCCCTCTAGTAACCGGATAGTCCATGATTTGGAGTACTGTATTTTACTTTCCTCAGACAAGTTCGGTATACCCACCCCTTGGCGTTATGCTCACTTTCCAAAACCACAGTCCAGCAACAAGGATAAAAAAATCAGCAGTCATGGATCTTACTTTCCGTAAAACAAGCCAGTCAGTGAGCTATTTAGAAGCAAACTCCAGTGAATGCTAATATATCATGTTCTGTACAGTGTCAGAACAGACATTATAAATTACAGTGATCGTGATGAATGTGCAGCAGTGATATGAGGACTGGGAATACTGCACAGGTTTTGAATCAATTTTAATCCTTCCTTCGACACAAGAGCTGCAGCTGAAGGCATAATGCATGGAAAAGCATCTGACAAAAATGTGACCTTTACTTATGGTTAATATAATCTGTTTTCAGGGCCAACTAGGACATCTGATTTTACTAGAAAAACATGATCGCACAGCAGTGTTGTTATTAAACCTAAACTATTAAAAATGGCTTTCATTAATTGAAATAAAGTTTAAATAAGACAAAATATAAATATTAAATCAAAACTTAAAAAGCGTAAATGAAAATTAGAAATTAAAACTGAAATTGAAGTACTAAAATGACAAACTAAAATTCAAAATATGAATAAATACTATAATAATATATAAATAATGCTAGTACTAATAAATACTAAGTTAACACTGTCACAAAGATATAAAATTTCTATACATATTTTTATAATTCAAAATGTAAAAACTGTTACTCATAAATAAAACCTTACATAAAATATATTAAAAAAATGCAGCATTCAAAAATAGTTAACATATTTAAAAAAAACTGAATACTTGATGTATGAAAGATAATATAAAAATATACTTCTAACCCCCCCCAAGAGTACATTTTAAATCATGTTTTGTGTTTGTTGTGTGTGTTAACTCAATATGCCTTCTGTGGTGATTTACAGGGTATGAGAAACAGAGGAAAATTTTACACACATTCAGCACTCAAATCTAAAAGAATATCTGACGTGCTCCCCATCAAGGTCTTCTGCCTCTGCCGTCATGAAGGACCGCATGGAGGAGCTGCGTCAGCGGATGAAGGCCAGCGATAAGATGGTGGACAACAACCCCTTCAACACGGAGGAGGACATGGACCCGTCCTCGCTGATAGGCCTGCAGGCCGTGATCTTTGAGGCGGAGCCTGTCCTGGAGAACTTCCTGAAGGAGGCACAGAACATTCGTGACAGCATTGAGGAGCTGAACTCGGAAGTCATTAAGTTCAGCCAGCAGCAGAGAAACTTTATGGCCACCATCAGGCGTCTCAGCATCATGAAAAAGGAGAGCAGCATGACGCGAGACATCAAGTTGTTAGCCGAGAGCCTGAATAAAAGGCTAGATGCTCTTTCCAAGCAGGCTAAGCGAACTGAGGCTGAGCTGGGCCCGGACACCGCCACGTCCCGTATCCAGAAGGCCCAGCACGCGGCCCTTTTCCGCCAGTTCCAGCAAGTAATGCGACAACACAATGACGCGATTCTGAGCAAGCAGGACAAATGCAAGCAGTTTATCATCCGGCAGCTGGAGGTTTCAGGCCGTGAGGTGTCCGAAGAGGAGGTGGATAACATGATAGAGCAAGGCAAGTGGGAGATCTTCAATGAGAACATCATAGTGGATGCAAAAATCACACGTACGCAGCTCTCGGAGATAGAGCAACGCCACAAAGAGCTCCTAAACCTGGAAAGCAACATGAAGGACCTCAGAGATCTCTTTCTAGATGTGTTCATGCTGGTGGAAGAGCAAGGGCACCAGATCGAGAGCATACAAGCAAATGTGGAGAAGACACAAGACTATGTATCAGTCTCAAAGGAGAAGTTCAAAATGGCTGCCAGATACAAGAAGAAAAACCCTCTCAGAAGACTGTGCTGTTGTTGCTGTCCTTGGTTCAGATAGCAGGTCAAGACTAGGCAAATAAACGCAAGTTTCTTCTTTACTGTGCTCTCAAGGGAAGAACTGTGTCCGAATACAATGGCAAACATTGACCTCTGTCTGATGTAAATAAAAAAAGCAAAGGCACAAAGCACTTTTAGACAACATTAAAAAAAGGCTCTGTAGCAATGAAGACTTATAGCTGGGTGTTGACATGCAATACAAGTGGTTATATAAAGAGTTATTATGTATTATGTATATATCACATTATGTAAGATCAAGGGTAAATTTATTTTGTATTTTATTATTGTGAAAAAGCCACTCTTTAGAAGTTAAATGATGTTTATTTTATTTGTTCCCTTCAGTATTATTGTTTATAGGTCATTTGTCTGAGCTAACATTATTAAGACTATACTGTATAAAACTAGAAAATGTCCTGTATTCTTCAAGCAGTACTGAAAAATTTCTGCAAGTCCATGTGTAAAGGTGCGGTCACATTTTCCGTTGTTCGGTGAGCTAAATTAAGTAATTCCAATAGGAATATCCACGTGATCTGGAATTTCACGTGACGCCGAAAATTTCCTCATGCAGATTTTGCAGAAAGCTTGATTTGAAAGTGTAATGTGATGTGGCAGCACCTTTTCTGGACACGCAATGCCCGCAATTTTTATTAAAACTATATTTCATTTAATTGATTACATGAATTTGTTTAGATTTTATTTTGAGATAGTTCTTTGAAAAATAAGAATAAAATACAAGTTATCATTTTGAAATATCTATGTGATACCACGCATAGTCTAATATTTGCTCATAGTAAATAAGCCGTTACTCTGGAGCTGATTAGAATGAAACTGGTTGGGCTCCTGATGAGGTGAATAATGAAGACATGTTGGTGAGTCAACAGAGCAGGTATCAAGTGTCGGGACAATTTCTAGGATCTGGGTGTGTCTGTATTTTCAGAGGAAAATGTGTTGCACAGAAATTGAAGAATATTATTTAAAAATGCAATTGAAGCAGAACAATGTCACTGTGTTTACTCAGATAATTGAGAGAAATATGAAAAGGTTTCTTTTGGCTAATGAGTTTGCATTGCTTTTTCTTATAGAATTTTTGTTGAATGCAGAAAGAGCTATTTCTAGCTGATGGAATATTACAGAACTGAACATGACTAGAAATATTTTTTACTGATTTAAAAAAAAAATCCCAGAAAGTTTTTGATGATTGTATATTTGATAATAAACAGTAAGTTTCAGGGCCCTATTCAATCCCAATATTCTGATATTCCAAATAAGTAAATAAATAAATAGTATGATACTAATACTTTTCAAAACAGGAGTCCACAATAAAATTCACTTATGAACACATTTTCCCTTTTTAAAGAACATAATAGAACATCAGATCTAGTAACAAAGTCCTTTTACTAACTAAGCTTCCGAATATCACATTTAGGTCTAGTGGTATGAGGGTGTGTGCAGTGAGCAGTGTTCTCAGTGGGAGTTGTTGGTGTGCATGGAAATGCAATGAGATGGGAAGCATTCAGTGTCTTTCTATCACTAAGAATGTACCCACCCACCCCCAGTCTTTCGGGAACCATGAGAGAATCATGAAAGATTATGTGTATTTTCAGTCATCTTTAGTCAGATGCATTTACAGTTTTTTTTAATTGCTTTGGTGCAATTTTCACAACCAACTGGTAAATTTTCAAAACTCTTAGTACTAATATCACAACAGATCATCAAAAGTGCACTTTTTTCAAACATTGCAGCATATTTTCAATTGTGTTAGTACAATCCACAAAATAAGAAAGTATCCTTTTCACTACACAAAATAAGTGTTTCATCTATATGAATGTTTCATTCACAGTAACTGCCTTTCATAACGCTATTACTATCAAACTTTTGATTTGCATCTCTTCTCGTTCAGTTTAATACATTTGTCTGTTATTTAATCCAACTGAGCTTAATGGTTAATCACTGAACCATTTGGTAAAACTATATATTTTCATTTCAGCAATAAACAGTATATGGATTTTGAGAACTACAGAAATAAAATGTGTGTTTGTATGAACATATAAATTAACCACACATGATGAATACTCGTTATTGCTAATTGATTTCAGATAGGGGTAACCACAATTGGTCATTAGATATAAAAGTTGGAGTGTAAACACTGGCAATTTCTTTCAACATCGAACAGGATAGACAGCAAGGAATAGGAAGAGCTCGTGGACAAGGGATCCGTCAGAGAGGTGGGCATGAGCACCAACAGAGAGGTCAGAGAGGTGGGCATGAGCACCAACAGAGAGGTCAGAGAGGTGGGCATGGGCACCAACAGAGAGGTCAAAGAGGTGGGCATGGGCACCAACAGAGAGGTCAGAGAGGTGGGCATGAGCACCAACAGAGAGGTCAGAGAGGTGGGCATGGGCACCAACAGAGAGGTCAGAGAGGTGGGCATGGGCACCAACAGAGAGGTCAGAGAGGTGGGCATGGGCACCAACAGAGAGGTCAGAGAGGTGGGCATGGGCACCAACAGAGAGGTCAAAGAGGTGGGCATGGGCACCAACAGAGAGGTCAAAGAGGTGGGCATGGGGCGCATCAAAGGGTTGGTCATGAGAGAGAGGGAGGCAGAACTGTTGTCTCTAATGAAGTCCGGGCCATCATCGTTGATCATGTGGTGAACCGAGGCCTTACTATGGCAGAAGCTGGCAGATTAGTTGATCCAAATCTAAAAAGATCAACTGTCAATTCTATCATCTGAACCTTTCTCCAAGAAAACCGGTAAGTGTGGAGGATGTATACTATTACATTCACAGTAAATTGTAATGCATGTAAATTCATCAGACATGGTGGTCGTGGCCATGTGCTGACCGACCAGCAAGAGTTGGCAGTGGTGGAAATGGTGAGGGCCAAGAATGATATACGGCTGTCAGAAATAAAGCAGGCAATTGAGGAGAACAATGACACCTTTGCAAATGTGGCGTCCATCAGCCTACCAACAGTAGCCTGTCTTTTAAAAAGGCACCAGGTATCAATGAAACCCATTTACCTGGTGCCTTTTGAGAGAAACAATGACCGGGTGAAACAACTAAGGGCTGAGTATGTTCAGGTACAGCACTATATATTGTATTACTGTTACTATTTGATGCATCACTTGCGTCATATGTATAATGGAACAACACTGTAAAAAGAACTAACCCAAATATATATTTTTAGAGGGTTATGGTGCTTGATGCTGATGTGAACCATCACAAGTACATTTTTGTTGATGAAGCAGGCTTTAACCTTGCCAAAACTCGTCGCCGTGGACGGAACATCATCGGCCAACGGGCCACTGTCCAAGTGCCTGGACAACGTGGAGGAAACATCTCCATGTGTACAGCTATCTCTGAAGATGGTGTCATAGGACGTAGGCCATTACTTGGCTCCTATAATGCTGCACATCTTATGGAGTTTCTCAATGAAATTGAGCTGGCCTGTCAAGGTGAAGGGGTCACCTATGTAATTGTGTAGGACAATGGCAGCTTTCACCACGCAGAGGTAGTTCAAGCATGGTTTCAGGCCCATCCTCGATTCATGACTCTCTACCTGTCTCCATACTCTCCTTTCCTCAACCCTATTGAGGAATTTTTTTTCAGCATGGAGGTGGAAGGTCTGTGATTGCCAACCCCTTGAGCGTGCCACCCTCCTTCAGGCCATGGATGATGCATGTGATGACATCAATGTAGACCAATGTCAAGCATGGATTCATCACGCCAAAAGGTTTTTTCCAAGGTGCTTGAACAATGATAACATTCATTGTGATGTGGATGAGAATCTATGGCCAAATGCTCAATACAGGCTTGATCCAAATTAATGTAATGTGTGCACTAAATGTTATGTTTCTCATTTAGTTACATAATAGAAAGTATACCTATGTTACAATTATATCTGAAAAATAAAAACTAATTTGCCCAAATGATTGTAGAGGATGTCTTCATTGATCATTCACTTGATACACATAGGATGGATATTTTGGAAATTATAGATTATGTAAATGTAAGTGTATTGCCTAATGTGAAACTGTGTAATCTGTCTTTTATAATACTGTAGCATATTAATTTCAGCACTTCTAAGGCCGATTTGAAACCTGTATCTTGCATTGTTTGCTGTTGGATGAACTGATTGTTAAAAGTACTAAACTGAAAGAAGATCATTCTGTTGTGTTTCAGTGATTAAACCAAATGTTCCCATTGCATATTATCAGCTATCTAACCAATCAGAAAGCCGAATCCGCCATTTTGTCCGACAAAGCAGTCAGGAGTTACAAGATTAACCTTGGTGGACTTAAACATGAAAAATGGTGTGTATTTACGTCCTTCCGCATCTGAAACAACATTCCTTCTCATGTTCATTCATGTTCATTTGATGCTATAAATTAACTAGTAGGAAGAGATGATCGGTTTAAGAGCCGCTGGAGCTGAGGCGCAGAGCAAGAATACAGCAGAGCGGGAATCAAGGCTTTGTCAGGACAGCATTCTCGCACAGAGAAGCGCAATTACACAATATTTAAAGATGAAGCTTTAAGAAAACCAACGGTTCAAAAAAAAAGTATTAAAGTGAGGCGAGCACAATGTTATGCATTTTGCCACATTCTCCTGCGCTGTCGTTACCAAGCAATGGGGTAAACAGCTGCTGCTTTGATGATGCAAACGCACCGTGGTTTGGACCCAAAAAATATAATATGAACACAGTCCAGCGGGGCAAGGGAAGGGAGAGCAATCGAACTCGGGTATGGACCAGGCAATCAAACCAAGTGTGAAAGCACCCTCAGATGCAATCAACTCTTTCTTTTACCCCTTTTCCACCAAGGCAGTTTGAGTGCTGGTTCGGAGCCAGAGCCTAGTTTCAAATCAGTTCTTTGTCTTTCGACACATAAAGCACCAGCTCCGAACCAGAAAAAGTGGTTCGTAAGTAGCACCAAAACATTGCTGGGCTAGAAGTAAGAACTGCTTGCGTTAGGGGCTGGGGGCGGGGTTACCGTGACCAACAAGAAACTTGTGACCGCCATTTTTGAAATGGCAGCAAATCGCGCTAATAGCAGCTCGATCGTAATCTCCGCCTATATACAAATTACGGCGAGCCGTGTTTGGATGCCGATGTAGGTTCGCAAAGCCATGAGCATCAACAGTAGTGAAGCATCCGCGATTGTTGATAGAAGGCTTGTTCGAGATGCATCGGAGCAGCGCGGACCGATTCGGCGGGTGCCGCGGGTCCGCGGGAGCGTTTGTAGAGCATACGACTCCTTGTACTTTTGGTCGTTCTCGCGGAGCTTTGATGCCATGCGCCGATCGTTTTGCGAGAAGCCGATGCATTTCAAACGAGCCTGGTGTATTTGTGTTTGGCGCTGCGGTGCTAACTTTGCTGTGAAATATGAGACATATAGTGACGCAAGACCTGGCTCTGTGCTGCTCTCTAGCCTGTGGAAAGGCAAACCGGCTCTTAGGGTGTTTTCACACCTATGGATCGCTTGTTTTTTTCCGAAACAGGGACTAAATTTGTTACAATGTTGCTTTTTTTTCTTGGTTCGGTTCGCTTTCACATAGCAACATTTCAAAGCGTACCTTAGGCAAGTCACATGCGAGTAAAACTGTCCTCTTATTGGTCAGAATTTTCTCTGCGTCATCCATCAAAATAATGATTGACAAGTTCGCTCCATGAGTTTATTGTGGCTTTATTTGTAACTGTCGAGACACACGCAAACACTTTATAAATGTAGCCGTCTTTCCCGCTTTTAAATTATACTACATAAATTAATGCTGCGGCAAATTCAAACGCCCTCTCTCTCTTTCTCTCTCGGTCCGTCTCTGGTTTCCCAGCGCTGTCTAGTAGTAGGCGAACTGTTGTCAGTGTGTCGAGAGAGACCATATACATTTTATAATGAAGCAGAGCGGGGAAAGGCTTTGTCGGGACAGCATTCTTGCACGGAGAAGTGCAAATACACAACAGAGGCGCTCGTTGGTTTTCAGCTATGGTAAATAATGTGCTCACTCACAGAATCAGACACTACCGCTTTTTATATCAAATTTCCCGTTATGAATTATGACATCATTTGGTTCGTTGGTCCGTTAACTGGGTCGGATTGCTTCACATCTCAAGCGAACCGCTCCAGAGTTCGTTTGAAAGCGTACCGAGACCACCTCTTCAAGCAGTTCTCGGTACGCTTGTTTGGTCCGCTTTTGGTGCGCACCCGAGTGCGATTGCTGCTTTCACACCTGCCCAAACGAACCGCACCAAAGGGGGAAACAAACTCTGGTACGATTCAACCGAACTAAATGAGGCAGGTGTGAAAGCACCCTTAGAAGGCTCGTCAGGTGAACCAACTCCGAACTGGCACTAGCACTAGCTCTGAACTAGCACCTGGTTCGTGCTGGTGGAAAGGGGGTATTTGTCTGTAAGAGTGCGTTGCGTTCACACTTGTCATGTTTGGTTCGATTAAAACGAACCCTGGTGCAGTTGCTCGGTTAGTGCGGTTCATTTGAACATATGTGAACGCTTCCAAACGAACTCTGGTGCGGTTCGAATGATATATGAACGCAACACGGACCAAAGACATGTAACCGAACCAAAAACAGGAAGACGAGACCCTAAAATGGACAGAATCCTCACGCATGCCGGTTTTTCTCGTCATAGACGCGAGTTTGCTCATCACAGGCATCAGACGCGCGTCTCCACGCAGCAGATCGTTTGTGTGTGTGACGGATGGATTCCCGCCGGTGTTTTGACTACTTTACACATTTTATAAGCTCTTCACGAGTTCCCAACTGGCCAAAATATCATCACATGCAGGCTACGCCCTGCTACGCACACACAACGAGCGCATTTACCTCAGCAAACAGCATTGTTTTGGATGTTCGGTAAGTTCCGTCTCAAAAAATAGGCAATACGTCATAAAATCCGACCAATCACGTTGTGAATGTATCCCTGTGCCTTTAGGTTCTTTTGGTTCGGTGATAAAATTGCCAATCTGGGGGCCGTATTCACAAAACATTTTATCTTACCACTAAGAGTTCTCCTAAATAGCAGTAAAAGTTCTTAGCTAAGAGTTTTCTCTTAAAACCTATTCACAAAGCTGCTGAGACAAACTTTTACTAAGGAATAGACTGAAGTCTTAAGCTAAGAGTAAGGGCAGGGTTGACCTCGTTGCTATGGAGCATACACACAGTGATTGGCTGATGGGGAGGAGTCAGCGATTTAATCATAGAAATATTGTAGAATGATGTGTCATGTTTCCATATTAAAATAAAGGTTTTAAAATACAAATGTTGCCCTATTCAAATAAATATTTTTAATAAAAAAGTCAAAATAAAATGTTGCCATTGTTGCCATAAAGGTTTTAAAATAGGCTAAGTGTCACTAGTTAAACTAGTATACACAGTTAATTGTCCGCCTCTTGGGTGTCTGCATCTCGAGAGAATGCAGAATTCAAGCGACAAATTATGTTTTATAAACAAAGTTTGGGAGAAACACATTCGAACAGCCTTTCTAATCAGCTCGAGAGGAGGAATATATACACAGACGAGAGTCGACTCGCCTATAGTTACTTTGACAGTTTTCTGCATCCCTCCGCCACCCTGTCCCTCACTCTTGGCTGGGGATACGGGGAGAACTCTGGTTTTGGGCTAAATTCCAAGCTCGATCCCCTTGCACAACACACCAAATACGCTTATTATATATATATTTTATTACTCTATTAAATCATTTGTAAGTGTGAACTCATGAAAACCACTGCCACAGGTAATCAGACAATATATATATATATTTTTTTTGGCGTCTCATTGTAGATTCAAATCTATAAATCAAAATATATTGCATTTATAAAGAAAAAGTTCAGCACCCAAGGCTCAATCTCTATTGCCTCAATGGTGTACAGTGTCTTTGGGTGGATTAGGACTGTTTGTGATTTGGTCTTAGAGACTCAGGAGTCCTCTTGACTACTCCTAACTTTACACAGACTTAGGAGCTAGTTTTAGCGCTAAAATGCTTTGTGAAATACTCTTAGAGCAAAAATGTAGGACTCCTAAAATTAGGACTGACACGCCCATTATTTTTAAGAGTTTCTCCTAAATCGGCAAGTTAGGAGCTACTTTTAGCCTTAAGATGTTTTGTGAATACGGCCCCTGAACGCTAACCGGACCAGGACTAAATGTTTTTTTTTTTCTTCTTTGGTCCCGACCAAATGAACCAAACGAACCGAACTATAGGTGTGAACGCACCCTAAATGTGTGAATCAAATGGCCTATACAGACATATGGCCCATATAAACTGATTGGTGTGAATAACAAAGAAACAGGGGCTGTATTCACAAAACATTTTATCTTACCACTAAGAGTTCTCCTAAATAGCAGTAAAAGTTCTTAGCTAAGAGTTTTCTCTTAAAACCTATTCACAAAGCTGCTGAGACAAACTTTTACTAAGGAATAGACTGAAGTCTTAAGCTAAGAGTAAGGGCGGGGTTGACCTCGTTGCTATGGAGTAAACACACAGTGATTGGCTGATGAGGGAGGAGTCAGTGATTTAATCATAGAAATATTGTAGCATGAGGTGTCATGTTTCCATATTAAAATAAAGGTTTTAAAATACAAATGTTGCCCTATTCAAATAAATGTTTTTTTTAATAAAAATGTTCCCACAGTCAAAATAAAATGTTGACATATTGTTGCCATAAAGGTTTTAAAATGTAGGCTAAGTGTCACTAATTAAACTATACAGTTAATTGTCCACCTCTTGGATGTCTTCATCTCAAGAGAATGCAGAATTCAACCGACAAATTATGTTTTATAAACAAAGTTTGGGAGAAACACATTCAAATGGTCCTTCTAATCAGCACGAGAAGAGGAATAAATACACAGACGAGATATATATATATATATTTTTTTTTTTACTCTATTAAATTATTTGTAAGTGTGAACCCATGAAAACCACTGCCACAGGTAATCAGACAATATTTATTTATTTGTTAAATATTAATTTTTGGCGTCTCATCATAGATTCAAATCTATAAATCATTTTTTTTATGTTGCATTGCATTTTCCCACATGGAAAAAACCTATATAAACATATATGTTTCAATATAGGTTTTGATATAGGTTTTACATATATGTGACATATATAAAATTGGCTGTTTTCCTATATTATATGTACATATATGTACATATATGCACACATATATGTACACATATATGCACACATATATGTACACACATATATATATATATATATATATATATACACACATATATGTACATATATGTACACATAATATAGGAAAATGGCCAATTTTATATATGTCACATATATTAAAAACCTATATCAAACCTATATTGAAACATATATGTTTATATAGGTTTTTTCCATGTGGGACCAATTTCACGTGTTCGTGTAGCGGTGTGTTTTCTGCGTTGTGTCGTAATCAAAGACAGACTGCGAAAAATCTTGCCATCAGGTCCTCACTTTATTCTGTATAACACAAATGGCAATATATGAGGACTTGTGCAGCATACAAACAGCATGCGGCAGCAACGCACAACGCTGAGAAAGAGAGATATTAAAAGTAACTTAAGTAAAGAAAAATAATCAACGAAACATCTGAATGTACATCACAGAGGGGTTTTGGATTACAATCATACAAATATATCATGTGAATTCAGCTGTTACATGAAACATGGCCTTAATTGAATCACCGCAAAAACTTTGTGCGACCTACCGCTGTGATGTCTCCCCACATGGAAAAAACCTATATAAACATATATGTTTCAATATAGGTTTTGATATAGGTTTTACATATATGTGACATATATAAAATTGGCCGTTTTCCTATATTATATGTACATATATGTACATATATGTACACATATGTACACATATATGTACACATATATGTACACATATGTACACATATATATATATATATATATATATATATATATATATATATATATATATATACACACACATATATGTACATATATGTACACATAATATAGGAAAACGGACAATTTTATATATGTCACATATATTAAAAACCTATATCAAACCTATATTGAAACATATATGTTTATATAGGTTTTTTCCATGTGGGACCAATTTCACGTGTTCGTGTAGCGGTGTGTTTTCTGCGTTGTGTCGTAATCAAAGACAGACTGCGAAAAATCTTGCCATCAGGTCCTCACTTTATTCTGTATAACACAAATGGCAATATATGAGGACTTGTGCAGCATACAAACAGCATGCGGCAGCAACGCACAACGCTGAGAAAGAGAGATATTAAAAGTAACTTAAGTAAAGAAAAATAATCAACAAAACATCTGAATGTACATCACAGTGGGGTTTTGGATTACAATCATACAAATATATCATGTGAATTCAGCTGTTACATGAAACATGGCCTTAATTGAATCACCGCAAAAACTTTGTGCGACCTACCGCTGTGATGTCTCATGCAGACTGGGAAGCAGCAAAGTGCGTCAACACCCCAAGTCAGCATGGCGGCAGGAAACCCCAAATATGGTCATGGCAAGTGGAATCACAAAATAATTGTCTAAATACATAACTGCTACATTCGCACATACATAAGTTCTTGCATATTTTTTTTCGTTAATTCTTAGTTTTTGCCTTGATAATAGAAAATATGAGCTAGGCATCATGTATGACAGTCAAAAATGAGATATGAGCTACAAAATGACCAGATCCTGCCATTAGCTATATAGAAGACATATCTTGTATGTATATGTATGCATATATATGGATATGAAGAAGCAATACAGGAGACCTATATTTCCTGTATATGCACATATATGCACCTCAATTTTGCCTATATGTGGCATATATACACATATATGCAGTATATATACACGCATATATATAGCATATATGCAATATATATGCGCATATATGCAGCATATATATAGCATATATGCAGTATATATGCGCATATATGCAGCATATATATAGCATATATGCAGTATATATGCGCATATATGCAGCATATATATTATCATATATGTGCATATATGCAGCATATATATTATCATATATGTGCATATATGTACATATACACTGCATATAGGTTTCATATATGCACATATATCCACATATAGGTTCTTTCCATGTGGGTCATGCAGACTGGGAAGCAGCAAAGTGCGTCAACACCCCAAGTCAGCATGGCGGCAGGAAACCCCAAATATGGTCATGGCAAGTGGAATCACAAAATAATTGTCTAAATACATAACTGCTACATTCGCACATACATAAGTTCTTGCATAATTTTTTTCGTTAATTCTTAGTTTTTGCCTTGATAATAGAAAATATGAGCTAGGCATCATGTATGACAGTCAAAAATGAGATATGAGCTACAAAATGACCAGATCCTGCCATTAGCTATATAGAAGACATATCTTGTATGTATAGGGCATATATATGGATATGAAGAAGCAATACAGGAGACCTATATTTCCTGTATATGCACATATATGCACCTCAATTTTGCCTATATGTGGCATATATACACATATATGCAGTATATATACGCAGCATATATGCATATATGCATATATATATATGCAGCATATATATAGCATATATGCAGTATATATGCGCATATATGCAGCATATATATAGCATATATGCAGTATATATGCGCATATATGCAGCATATATATTATCATATATGTGCATATATGCAGCATATATGTACATATACACTGCATATAGGTTTCATATATGCGCATATATCCACATATAGGTTCTTTCCATGTGGGTTATTGCATTTATGAAGAAAAGGTTCAGCACCTAAGGCTCTATCGCTATTGTCTCAATGGTGTTCAGTGTCTTTGGGTGGATTAGGACTGTTTGTGATTTGATCTTAGTGACTTAGGAGTCCTCTTGACTACCCCTAACGTCTCACAGATTTAGGAGCTAGTTTTAGCGCTAAAATGCTTTGTGAAATACTCTTAGAGCAAAAATTTAGGAGTCCTAAAATTAGGACAGACACGCCCATTATTTTTAAGAGTTTCTCCTAAATCGGCAATTTAGGAGCTACTTTTAGCCTTAAGATGTTTTGTGAATACGGCCCCAGATTTTCTCCTAATAGTTTTCTATTGTTTGTAGCCCATTTGTCTTCATGCATAAAATTCTGTCCCACAGACAGAACTTTGGGTTAAGATTCTTGAGGGCTGACATGCTAACGTCGCTGCTGAAGAACTGTGCTACACTACTACCTTCAATAAATCCACAAGAACTCTGATCAAGCATACTTATTTTGTGTATTAGAGAAATATAATACATTGGCAAGTCACCCAAACAACTGTTCAGCCAAATACAGCAAAATCTAACAATCAGTAAACTTTCGGTGTCCCTAAGGAACATGCAAGGGGTTCTTTACCCTCACTTTATCCACTTTCTGGAAACAGGGAGTGCAAACACCCCGCTTAGCATCTGTATGAAGGCAGTGCAGATGACTGAATAATCATGTATGCACGTATCTGGTGTATATTGATGAGCTCCAACACTTCCTGAACGCACACGATGATCACGAGCAGTGCTCTGTTGTGCGCAGATTCACTAAAGATTGAGAAGTGAGTGTGTGACATGGGACTGTGCTGCTGAGAGAATTAACAGTTTCTGAGAGTTTTATACTTATATTGTGTGTGTCAGTGCTGGATAGTAAGTGTTTCTACCTTCATCTGTTAGTTATTAATTAAGATAATCATGTTTGTGTTATATTTGATATTCATTGCTAATGTCTGACTGAGTTATTGTGATAATCCTCCTACTGTGCTAATTCATTACTCTCCAGTCAGGTCAAGTCACCTTTGTTTATATAGTGCTTTTTACAATACAGATTGTGTCAAAGCAGTTTTACAAGTGATAACTAGCAAATAATACTGGCTGAAGAAAATTATGTCATTGTCCAGTTTAAGTAAATCCAGTATTGATTCATTCCTTTGTAAAAAAAAAAAAAAAAAAAAAAAAAATTATATATAATATATATATATATATATATATATATATATATATTATATATATATATATATATATATATATTAGTTAGTTTATGTACCAAATAGGAGAAGGATCTACCACATGCGGTTGATATTGATATTCCAGGTATTATCAACTGGCCAGAATTCTGCAATCGTAATAGACATTGAGGACTATAATGTGTTATAAGCTCGCTCAGGTACTGGGGAGCTAAACCATTTAGTTCTTTGTAAGTAATTAGCAAGATTAAAACTGGGTAACCACCCAGTAGATCATTTCAGTAAGCTTTGAGGTCATGAACGCATGAACTGTTCCGTATTTGTCATTGAGAGCATATGTCGTAGTTTATATTTTTAAGATGGAAGAATGCAGTTTTACAGATGCTAGAAATGTGGCTTTCAAATGAAAGATTGATATCAAAGATCACACCCAGGTTCCTAACGGACGACAAATACTTAACAGAGCAGCCATCAAGTGTTAGACAGTATTCCAGGTTATAACGTGCAGAGGTTTTTGGTCCAATAATTAGAATCTCAGATTTTTTCTGAATTTAGTAGTAGGAAATTACTAGTCATCCATTTTTTTATAACAGCTATGCATTCTGCTAATTTTTTGAATTGGTATGTTTCATCAGAGCACGAAGAAATATAGAGCTGAGTATCATCAGCGTAACAGTGAAAACTAAGGCCACGCTTCCTAATGATATCTCCCAAGGGTACTACTCTGTATATTTACATGTTATGCATCTAATGCAAATATTATGTATCTATATCAGTGGTCACTAACCTTTCAAGCCCAAGATCCCTGACCTCGACCTTTATGAAAGACAAGATCTACCTATTGAATAATTGATAGAAAAAGATAGCCCAGATTGTATTTAGTATTTTTTCATGGCAAATTCATATTCTGATTCATTTTTACAAGCAAATTGGCAGATTCCGATACTGGTTGCAGATGTTTTTATTATTATTATTATTATTATTATTATTGTATTGTTTATTTGCTCTATAACAAGCAAACTGGCCTTAAAAAAATCTAGCCATTTCAAATTAGAGGTAACCATTGCATTTTAATTTCGATCCAAACAAAGATGCTACACATGTTGCATGAGCAGTTGTTTTTGATTTTAATTAGATTTAATTTCAAGATTTAAAGCAAAAACAGAACAGACTTTATCTTTGTGAAATAATATGCTACACAAAAAAAGCATGAAACAAAAACAGCAGACAGGCTGAATGAGAGAAATTCACTCTCTGACAGCAGGTGGTGCTTATGAAAGAGCAGCAATACAGCATTTACAGCCTACTACTTTATTCTGAGGCAAGATCGACAGGTTGGTGACCACTGATCTATATTGTGGATTATATTGTTTGAAACTTGGAATCTTTTGAGCAGTTATATTCAGAAAAATCTGTTACATGTATATTATTGCCAGTCAAATTTATGTACACGTGACACCACAGCAGTTCGTATGCTTCTGACTGTGTTAATAGTTAATTTCATCTGTTACTGTTTAGTTATTGGAATGTGTATGAATATTTATTTAATAATGCTGTTATTCATAATTGTTATTTGTTTGTTTTAGAACCACACATGTATATAAGTATATACATATTGAAAGACTGTATGCCCATGCCTACTGCAACAGTTTATTAAACACCATCAATTCAGTTATTGGTCTGGTTCCTGTGTTCTGACAGACACCCGGGAGTGATTGCCACACAACAGTAGATCCAGCAATAGAAGTCAAATATAGTCCTTTTAAGACTCCCCTATATTTGTGGTCCTTTGAGCCGGATCTGTGCACTTTCTCTTTAGAAGATGGATGATAGTTTCAACCAGACTTAAATGTCAGACTTATCCACCATGCCATTATGATGAGTATGAGATGGGATACGTACTGCCGCCACGATATTCGCCTGAAGCAAGGATCAGTAGCCATGAGCAAAAAGGAGTTATATTATCATGAGGAGGGAGCAGCCAAGATGACACCCTCCCCTTTGAGCAGATACTGAGAGATGCTGGCTATACAGAGGATGATCCATATGCTGAAACAAGACCACACAGATATACAGACCTGGTCCCGAGAGTCAGCTAGCCAATCAGTACCTGAAGGGAACACATGTCGAGTGAAGTAGAGAACTAACTCCACACATTTGGTTTACAATAGGGGAAGTCTGCCTCCAGCCTCCCAAACAGATCCTTTGCATAGCAGAGAAGAGCAGTTGAGTGCCACCTTAGCAGAAATCCGAGAGACTAGATCAGAGTTAAAGTTACTCGCTATATCAGCTATAACACACTCTCAGTCTAGTACATCTGATCCACTTATGCCTGCAATCCCCATTATGCCCTCTAGATCATGGATTTGTGCCTCCACCCTGTTCAGAGCTGGTCAGCGGTAAAAGTCAGAGAATGTGACGAAGTAGACTGGCCTGACCCTCCCCCATAGCCAGAGTCAGAGGAGCCACAGCCAAGTGCCTATCGATGGCCTTCTGGTGAAGATGATGAGTGAACTTCAAGAATTAAGGCAAGTTTCTGTCCATTCAAGTAGACTTCTTACAGCCCCACCAGTGAGCTTTCCTGTCAGAAACTCCAGTCCTCCAGACCCCCCAAAAAGCAGGATGCTTCCGGGCCATTCAAGTCAACGACCCTCCCACCACCCAGAGCCAGTCCAGCTTACCTTCAAGGTGAGCATGCAGTGACCTCACAGCCATACCTGCTGAGAAGAGTGAAGCTGAGACCCCCAACTGATCTTCAGCACCATACCATCTCACCCTCTGCGCAGACATACTGAGGTCCAATGCCAACAATCCCCTATTTCAGTCTCAGAGAACCCAGCAAGTTTGCTGGATTGAAGATAGCTTTGGAGAATCTACTGCCCCAAGATGGGATGGAGCGGTTTAAATAACAAATCCTTGTGGAGTTCTTGAAGTTGGAGGAGGCAAGGATAATAGCAGATTTGTATCAGAACTCCCCCACAACCTTACAGCAATACCATGGCAGTTCTAAATCAGAAGTCCAGCCAGCCTCATCAGATGGCATTGAACAAAATAGCCAGTGTTATGGACTCGCCTGATATTCGACGGGGTGATCAAGCCGTTTTTGAGAGGTTCGCCCTGCAGATCCGCCTTTTGAGTAAGTTACCAACAGAAATGAGAGCTGAGTTCAGGAGCAGTAAGTTCCATCATCCAGAAACAACCTATACCCTGATTGCACTCTCAGAGTCTCTCCGAGGAACAATAAGACCAAGAAGCCCTTTATTTGCTCGAACCAAAGACCATCCAAGTTGAAGTAGACTCTGAGTCCTGCGTTGCGCCATCCCTCTGCTTAGGCATAAAGATAAGCCACTTTTCCAAGCCTCAAATGAAATGGTAATGCCCAGCCTCAGGAACACTGAAATTCTGAAACTGACCAGGCAGGAACAGTTAAGAAGTTATATTCCCACAAGGGGACAGTCAGGTGAATCATGGTACATTCCACATCACATTCCACAACAATAAGAAATGCATCATGTTCAACTATTCTTATCAGTATTATAACCATCCCAGTTACTTTGCACAGGTCAAGCTACAAGAGTTTAAAGGGGAATCATCTTTTGTGCAAGAAAGGTCTATTAATAAATAAAGTCTTGAACAAACAAGAGTGCAGTTTCATTTAGCGTGTATTCAAACAATTTCTCACATTCAATATTTCACAATACCCAATATACCACAAGTCCTCAAAAATATACATACATATACAATTCAACAATTTCATCAAAGGCAAGTGTATGTGCATATAGGGAATCAAATTGTCCAACACAGCTGTTTGAGAACTTAAGCAGTTCAGGTATTGAAGGAAAGCAATGTTATCTTTTGTTGAGTATAGTTACGGAGGATGAAGAAGTTGATGAGGTCGTTTGTTGTCCTATGCTTGGATGTCTGGTCAATTTCAGCATTTCACATCACATGAACCAAGGGTGGCTTCAGCAACACAGTGTGTATGTAAACATGTAGAGGTAGCCATAGTTGACTAGCAAAAGCTACATCACAGTAAAATCCTCTATAAAGGGAAAACAATATACCAATTAAACTAAATACATTCCATGCAAGTTCATTACAATGATACAAACATTAAACTTATGTTTGAGCAGGAAACAAACAGTTCCTCAAACAGGATTAGGCAAACAGGTGGTAACAGGTAGTAACCAACTATGAGGCACCATCAAACAGACCCTACCATTTACTCTACTGTTTCCTGTTATATACCATCATGAGTACGCTCCATCTCCCCCTAGAGTCCAGGAAGAGCATAGCAACCATAAATACAATAAACCTTGTGACAGGCAGTGACTGTTACAGTATCGAGGTTTGAACCTAACTGAGTGGCTGTTACCTGGACCCTCACACCTAGGTGTGCTGTTACGGTTCCGGGAACACACTGTAGCTATGAGTGGGGACGTGAAAATTATGTACAACCAGGTCCGCCTGCTCCCTGAAGATTGTCCCCTTCTGAGATTTGTCTGGCGAGACATGGAGGGAGACCGAACTCCATCAGTGTTTGAGTGGCAAATCCTGCCTTATGGTACCACGTGTAGCCTGTGCTGTACCAGTTATTCCATGCAGCACCACGTTATCAGTCACAGCCATCCAGAGGATGATGTGAGGTTTTCCACTGAGAGATGCTTCTATGTCGATAATTGTCTGCAAAGCCTTTCCTCACCTGATCAAGCCCGAACACTGGTAGATAAGCTAAGGGAGACTCTAGCCTTTGATGGATCTGAACTCCACCAATGGGCCAGCAATAAGCCAGAGGTCATCAGCCATCTACCCAAAGAGGCCTAATCAGACAGTCTGGAACTATGGCTCGCTCACGACCAAATAGATAATCCTGAATCTGCTCTGGGCCTCTGCTGGCACTGTTCTACGGATACACTGAGATACAAACATTGACCCCCTCGATTTTATCCTGCCATGCACCAACTGTGGCAAATACTAGTGAGACAGGTTTGTGACAAACACAGAGACTGGAACAATCTCCTACTGCCCCATGATTTGCTACAAGCCTGGAGAGACTGGGAAGGAGAGTTACAAGTCCTGCCAAGAATCACCTTCCCCTGAGCATATGTACCTCCTGCCATGGAAGAGAGAAGCATTACTTGTGAGATACAAGTGTTCTGCGATGCCTCAGAGCAAGCCTATGGAGCTGTCACTTACCTGAGGACAGTAGACAAAGTCAGCCTTATCTCTCCTTTGTTGTGGCCCGCTCAAGAATTGCACCTAAACGACTGCACTCAATGCCTAGATTGGAGCTATGCGCTGCCCTCACAGGAGCCCAACTCACTAGATTGCTGGAGCAAGAGCTTACCCTTCCAATTAACTGGAGTAACCTCTGGACTGACTCATCCACGGTCTTGTCCTGGCTACAATCTGAGTCATGACGATTTAAGGTCTGTGTTGGCACCTGAGTGGCATAAATTCAGGAGCTCACCGATCGACTTTCAAGGCAATATGTTGATTCAGTGAACAATCCAGTGGATGACCTCACCAGAGGTAAGAAGCTAGAGAAACTGGCTGAGCCTAACCAGTGGTGCCATGGACCACCCTTTCTCCTTGAAAGCCCAGACAAATGGCTGACCCCGCCAGCAACAGTAGTGGATGAGTGTCATTCAGAAATTCGTAAGTCTGTATTCTGTGGAGTTGCAACAACCATACCTGATAATAAGCCTCACCTACCAGATGTGCATAGGTATACCACTTGGACGGAACTTCTACAGGCCACAGTGCAGATGCTTCACGGGGAGGCAGGTCAGAGTAGGACCCCTAATGCTGACAACTACCGTACAGCCGAGATTCTTATCCTGAAATAATCTCGGCACAACAGGATAGCTTTGCAGAAGAGTTGAGACTATTATGTAATGGGAAACCAGTCCTATGAAGTAGCTGTCTACTTGGAGCACTGTCTCCAGAGCTGGACGAGAGTGAGAAACTTAGGTTGGTGGAAGATTGCGCAGATCTGAAGACTTGGACCCAGCTGCTGTGCATCCCATCATCTTGGATCATCGCCATCTCTGTACTAAGCTTCTGATTCAAGACCATGATTCCCGACTCTGCCACCCTGACCCTGAGAGAGTGTTTTCAGAGATCCGCTGCAAGTTTTGGATCTTACGAGGTCGATAAGCCGTTTGCTGGTATCAACATACTTGTACAGAGTGTCATTGATGGAAAGCAAGCCCTCAAGTCCCTAAGATGTCAAACCTACCTGTAGCACGCCTACGCCTTTATAAGTCAGCATTCTACTTGACAGAGATGGACTGCTTTGGGCCCTTTATAGTGAAGGTGGACAGGCACACCGAAGAGAGGTGGGGAATTATCTTCAAGTGCCTCACACAAAATATATACATCTAGAGATCCTTACCAATCTGGATACAGACTCCTTCTTGATAACCTTGAGGAGGTTCATCACCAGACGAGGGACACCAGCTGAGTTGTTCTCTGACCAGTGAACAAACTTTGGTGGAGGAGAAACAGAGATGCAAGAGGCCCTTGCAGATTTGTCCCCAGAACTCCAACTTCAGCTCTCCAAACACAAGATAGTGTTTCATTTTAACCCACCTCGTGCACCCCACTTTGGCAGAGCTTGGGAAAGGGAAATCCACTCTAAAAACTGCACTGTACAGGGTATTAGGCAGTCAAGCTGTTACAGAGGAAGTTCTACACACTGTTCTCCTGGAAATAGAAGGCATGTTGAATGCTAAGCCAATGGGATACGTGTCCTCCAACCTATGTGACACCCAATGTTGGGGCAGTGGGACGGGTCCCTGTAAGGATCAATGATAGAACCTACACTAGACCTGTAGCCAGGTTGATTGTTCTACCAGAGGTTTCAGATGAAGAGGAAAACTAAGCCCTTATACCTGTCCCTGGTTACTGAACTGAACATCTATTCAGTTACAAATGTGCTACACACATTTAGGGGCAGCTGTAAGAAAGGCACCACAGATGACTGAATAATCATGTATGCACATCTCTGGCGCATATTGATGCGCTCACCTACCACCTCACCTATACACGACGACCACAAGTCGAGTAATAGTCAGTTAATGTTATAGTAAATCTGCAGTTGGATGAAGCAGTGCCAAATGGTCTGACTATATCCACATCCACTTTCTGCCATGGTCCAACTGCCAGCATAGTCAAATACAGTCCTTTTAAGTCTCCCGAACATATGTGGTCCTTCAAGCCGGATCTGTGCACTTTCTCTTTAGAAGATGGATGATAGAGTTTCAATCAGACCCAAGCGTCAGACTTATCTGCCAAGCTATTATGAAAAGTATGAGATGGGATACGTGCTGACGCCACAATATTCGTCTAAAGCAAGGATCAGTTGGCATGGGACTAGATCTGAGTTAAAGTTAGTAAAGCAGGATGCTTCTGAGCCATTCGAGTCAACGATGAAGCCTTCATCCTCAGCCACCACCTAGAGCCAGTCTGGCTTATATGTCAGAGCAGTACAAGAGTTACCTTCAAGGTAAGCATGCAGCGACCTTACAGCTATACCTACCGAGGAGGGCCCAGCTGGGTCCCACAATTGATCTTGAGCACCATACCATCTCAAATGCCAAGGTCAAATGCCAATGATCCCCTATTTCAGTCACAGAGACCTCAGCGAGTTTGAAGATAGTTTTGGAGAATCTACTGCCCCAAGATGGCATTAAGCTGTTTAAATGCCAAATCCTTGTGGATCTCTTGAAGGTGCACAAAGGTTGTAAAACTGACCAGAGACCAATTATCAGAGTGGATCCGATGATGGTGGTCAAGTCAATTAAAGAGAAGAGCTGTCTAGTGAATACACCCTCTGAAGTGCTGTTTGTGGACTGACCAGTGGATGGCAGTTGTGTGCTATTAAAGATCATTAAAGTACTACTCCACCATGGCAAGCACACCCTGAGCACCTATGCCACCTTGGACGATGGCTCAAAACGGACTAAGCTTTTACTGGCTGCAGCGCACCACCTGGGCCTCCGAGGGGAGCCAGAAGACCTTGCCCTGTGGACTATAGGACAGGACATTTAAATCCTTCACAGGTCTAGGGTGTCATTCCGTATTTCCCCTGCCGATAAGCCTCAGCACAGCTTCCTCATCACCGGTGCCTTCACTGCAGAACAGCTCAGTCTTGCACTCCACACTTACCCCATGGACAAATTGCAGAAGAAGTACAAGCACCTTGTGGGCCTCCCAATTTAGGCATAACAGCAGGTGCAGCCCTTGCTGCTCATTGGTGCTGACCACCCTCACTTGATTACTCCCATTAAGAATGTGAGTTTAGGAACCCCAGGAGGACATGCAGCCCTTAAGACACGGTTAGAATGGATATTGCAGGGTCCAACTTGTTGGCAGTCCATTCACCTGCGGCAGTGTTTATTGACCTCCACTATTCCCCAAATGTCAGAGTTCTCCAAGAACATTGAGAAACTGTGGCAAGTTGACGTACTTCCCTTCAGGAATGAGAAAGAGGTCACCAGGTCCCGACAAGACCAATAGGCCCTTCATATGCTCAAATCAAAGATCATCTGAGTTGAAATAGACACAGAGTCTTGAGTTACACCACCCCTCTGCTTAGGTGCAAAGATATTCCACATTTCCAAGCCCCAAAGGAAATGGTAATGCCCAGCCACAGGAACACTGAAATTCTGAAACTGACCCAGGTAGGAACAGTCAAGAAGCTGAATTCCCAAGAGGTGACACAGTCTGGCGAATTATGGCACATCCCACATCAGAGGGTGGCCCACAACAATAAGAACTGCATCGTGTTCAACTGTTCTTATCAGTATCGAGGTTTGAACCTAAAAGAGTGGCTGTTACCGCTTACCACATCAGGACCCTCACTCCTAGGTGTGCTGTTACAGTTCCAGGAACACACTGTAGCCATGAGTGGGGATGTGAAAGCTATGTGCCATCAGGTCCGCCTCCTTCCCAAAGATCTTCTCCTTCTGAGATTTGTCTGGCGAGACATGCAGGGAGACCTGCCAAATCTTTACCTGTGTTCAAAGCCATGTTAAAAATCACATTTGTTAAACTCTGACAGTGAGTTTTAATGATGGAGTTTGATTTTTATTCTGTGTATGTTTTGTCTAAGTTTATGTTTGTTCATACCATTTTATTTGTTTTTTCAAACAGTAATTTCAGTTGGCTGGTGCACAGAAGCAGACAGCATAATAGACAGCCTTGTGCACATTTGACTGCCATAGTTGAGCTGAAAGGGTGAAGTACCAGCTGAAGCATGTGGAGTGGTACAGAACACCTGCAAAAGTCAGTTACCATAGGTTTCCATGGCTAATGTTGCTGGATGGCCATTTTACATGTGTTTGAGCACACGGTTGAAGTTTTCTGCAGCACTATTAGCTGCTGGGTAACAGAAAGAGGAACAGTGATTCCTTCCATCCTTCCTTCCTTTTGCTGTAATAGTCAGTTAATGTTATAGCAAACCTGCAGTTGGATGCAGCAGTGTCAAATGCCAAAGTGGACACTTTCTGCCATGGTCCATCTGCCAGCAGCACTGAGAGGAGAGGAGCAGGATGTGACTTGATAGTTTTGTCATTGAGTTGACACACATGGCAGGAATGTACAGCATCATGAACCTGATCATCCATCCCTGGCTACCAGTAGAGATAATGAAAGGGTTGTTTGGTTCTAAACTCTCCCTGAAGTACTTCACACACTATGAAGACCAGCACATATCGAAGAGCAGCAGGTGCAATCAGCCATGAGCCTTGGAAAATGAAGTTGTCCTTAACAGACAGTTCCAGATGCAGTTTATAGTATGGCAACAACTCAACATCCAGTCCCTTGGGTGAAGGAGTCAAAACCATTGGAAATCGGTGTAAATTTGTTTGGTTAGAGCAGGACAAAAAGTATATGCAGCATCAACATCAGCAGCAGACAGAGAATTACGGGCGGCAAATAGAAAAGCAACAAGCTCCTTATCAACATCATCAACAGGAGCTGGAGCAACAGCATTATCTGTAGGAAAAGCATGCAAGGGCAAATGTGACAGATAATCAGCAGGGACATTTTGAATCCCCTGTACACATCAGGAAGAAGGTCATACTGTTTCACCGGAAGGTCTAAGAACAGCAGGCTGGTTTGCCGGAGGTGATACTAGGGAAGCAAGTCTTTATTGAGCTGCAAGCCAGCAGCTTCTAGTCATGGATGATAATGTCGTACAGGTAGTTTTCAGCCCCTGACAAGCCAGTCAGGATGATGGCCATCAACTTCTGAAATGCTGCAGGCACTGAAGCCAATCCATAAGGAACATGACAAAAATGGAACAGTCTGTCATGAATAATAAAGGCTGTGAGGTCAAGACTGTCCTCACACAGAGGCACTTGGTAGTAGGCTTGGGTATCGAGTATCGAGTATCGATTGGAACTGGGACTAGCTTTGCGATTTTCCCGGAATCGTTCAAAAGTTTAAATTTCGATTCCTAGTTTCGATTCCCAGTCCGCCGACTGGAAGAAGAAACCGCTTAACACCAACGAAGAAGCGTCCACCGAAAGTGTTGGCATAACCGAGCGAGTCGGACATGGATAGCGTGCGTCGGCAGTCCAAAGTGTGGCTTCAATTTTCTAAATAGAACGAAATCTCGGCAAAATGCAACATTTGCGGCAAGATTGTTTCGTGCATAGGAGGGTGCACGTCGAACATGATAAAGCACCTCCGAGTTCATGGAGTAGAAATAAATAAATCTCTTTGATGCGCTGCGCCGACCGTCCTCCGCTGCCTCTTCCTCTGGCTCCGACCCCCAGCCTGGCAATCCACACGAGATCCGATTTTTTCGTATCCGATCTGAGCCACTTCCAAATGTGGTTTTAAATCCGATACATATCCGATCTCTGAACATGCGACCTACGTCTAAACACGCATATCCGATTCCTATTGTAATTCCAAGCCATCAAACGGCGAGGGCGGCACGTTTGCTCACTAAAATATAGCTTCATTGTTGTATAATGAAGCAGACGTGCATGTATGCACTCGCACTAAAAATTCGCAGCTCAATATTAATGTGGGAACTTTGTCTAACATTAAAGAAATTGCGCACACACATATATTCAGCAGCTTCGCACGCGCGCGCTCTCTCCCTTGCTCGCTCGAATTCATTCAAAAAAACGGAATTCTAAAACTAATAAATGTAGATAAAATATCAAACACAAATTACCTTTATTTTCCGGTCTATATCCGTTCAGTCAGAATTCGCGCTGCAATACATCCATGACAGCTGTTAACTTATCCATTCTGACAGGCTAATCATGGCCACTCCATGAATTATATAAATAATTTTAATAGCACGGCCATTCAAAACCCGAGGATCTACTATGTGCATTTAAAACTATCAGTGACGATCATTTTGGGGCAGGAAGTAGCCTAATGTAAACACAGATATCGATACCAGTCGCGTCTAAAGTGAGGAAACACACTGGCCAAAAAATCGGATATGGTCAAAAGATCGGATTTGTGCATTAAGACTTGCAGTGTAAATGCAGCCATACACTCATGTGTAAATGTGTTTTCAATATATTCATAATTTATAATATTTATATTCAAGTTCATAGATTTGATATTTATATTGTAGTTGAAAACAGCCCTGTGAGAAATTCATAGTAAAGTTCATAAAAAGTAAAAAGTTCATAGAATTAAAATTGATGGAGAAGGTCAGACTATTTCCTTCAGAAAGACCGTTGGTTAGCTAGCTCATTTAAAATATCCTAAAATTTTTTTTGACCCTGCCTCTTAAAAGAATCGGAATCGAGAATCGTTAGGAACCGGAATCGAAACAAGGAATCGAAATCGGAATCGTTCAAATTCAAACGATACCCAACCCTACTTGGTAGTAAGCATTAGTCAGGTCGAAAGTAGAGAAAATAGTAGAACCTTTTAGAGCAGAGAGTAGTTCATCCATGTGTAGCGAATTAACTCAAAGGGGAAATATTAATAATTATTAATAACTCAATATGATTTATTAATTATGATTAATCATGAATATGTAAATCTGCTAATCAGATTTACTGGATATAGCTACATTAATCTTAATATTACAATCAATTAACCTGTTGTCCAGGCAACACTTAGTGTTGATTGTTTAACAATTCTAAGAAATGTTCATTTCCAGGTTATGAAAAATAACATTCTTATCACACCGTGCTACTTAGAGCATAGGTTCGGGTCTATATCACTTAAGAGGCAATTCATTAGCAGATGGAGTCAGAACCAAACATGTATTGTGCACAATCTTTATTAACTAACTCACAAACACATAACTAAACTAACAAACACATAACATAACATAACATAACATAACATAACATAACATAACATAACATAACATAACATAACATAACATACACAAAGGGTCACACACATATGTAGGTCAGAATGAGTAATGATAGAGTTGAACCGGAAGAGATACTGTTACTAGAGCTATAGGAAAGTCAAAGACACCCTGGAAAGGACTCATCAGTTTCTTTTAGCAATAGCAAAGGTAAGTCTTACAAATCAATACTAAATCGCTGTTTAGCATTAAAATGTACAATACTTGCAATGTGCCCTTAGGCTGAGGAGCGTCGGATCTGCAGGTTGAGGATACATCTTGAGGTTATCATCTAAAGTTGTTGCCAGTCTGTTGGGTGATGAGCACATGGCTGGGTGTTGTAGGTCGGGGGTCTACCAGCCTTGCAGGCCGGGCCTAGAGAGGCCGGCCGCAAGGAGACCTGTTCGGTAGTCCAGAAGCAAGGAAGAAGAGAGGGAGTGGCACTGTTCGCTGGTTTTTAACCTCTGGTCAAAGTCCAACCTCTTAGGAATGATGGGGGCCAATGAAGATGTTGTATTTCCGGGTGACACACACCCCCTTGTCAGGGATTTTATGACCAAGTAAGATTAAACTGGCTGAACTTTGAAGAAGAACTATTAAAGCTTCTTGTAATACTTATGTCTTGTGCAGGTATGGACATACCGCATACACAAGCATTTAAATCTGCTCGATACGAACGCATAGACACCAAACATGGCATAATTGAAGTTACCTTGCAGGTCATAACATTTAAAAATCATAAAACATGTAAATACAATGAGTACAATACAACAATAGTAATAATGGATACCATTTCCTGGGACTATGTATGTAGAGAATAGCCTGTCTATAAATTAATGCAGTAACGTCTGTGTTCTGTGTGGAAAATGCAGGAAAGATGCAGGTTTTTGTGTGTCTCTTTTCTGCTCTCCATGTGGCATTTATTGGTGCAATAAAATTTGTAACTGAGAACTTGTCGGGGGATGGACGCCAGGCCCCAGAGTGAGCTTAAAACTATTGGTTAACTAACAAATAATTGTGTCTGATTTGTCTCAATCGTTACATAATTCCCCCCTTTTGCTCGTTGTTGTCTTATGGCAACAGTGAGCGACGTTGAAGGTGCAGAAAGATCAGACACATCACTGGCACACAAGGCTGGAGGGCTGTGATGAACCCTGGTTGTATGTGCCTCATGGAGTGGTGGTCGTTCCATGGTGGTTGATGCAGACAGTAGGCAAGCTAAGTTCTCTGAGCTGCTGCTGCAGGACTCGAGGCATCCAGTGCCTTGACAGTGTGTCATCTGTCACTCTAAAGTCAGTTAGTGGGGCAAGAGGTTTGCTGGTGGCAAGGTTCAGCTCTTTGAGCTTGCTCAGCAGGTGTCGAGGTAGCAGGTGCCATGACCGTGTCATCTGTCATTCGGACACCCGTGAAGCAGGTGATTGCAGAAAGAGGTTATGGGAGTTGTAGTGTGAAGAGTGTTTCAGACTCACCTAGGGTTGATGACAGAAGCGTTTGTAACCTCTGCTCTCAGTCCGAAGGAGTCCGAAGTTTGCTGTGTCCCTCTATTCTGTCAGGGTCCTTGTGTCTGTCCTGAGCCTCCATCTCTAGCTGGTCTATGTGGCTTTTAGCATGCATCAGCTCCTTGTGAGTCTCTGTGATCTGGAGTTGGAGGTCGTTTACCTCCTGTTTCAAACATGTGAGGTCGTGGGCCAGGAAGAAGTTGGCTTCAGCCAGATCTTTGTGATCATACCTCGGGTTGGAATAATCTGCCTTTACTTCGCTCCCATCGTTGTCCAGTTGCTTTTGGCTCTGGTGCTGCAAGTGATCAGCAGCCCTGGTTAGGAGGGTGTTCCTCACGACACTTAGCCAGTCCTTTAGTCTGCCATCTGGGCAGTTAGGCTGAGCATTCTGCAACATTTTGGCACACTTGTGGTGAGAGTAAGGGCAAGGGACTAATACAAGATCAAACAGAGTTTGGAGCTGAAGGCACAGTGTGCAGCTAGGTGTGTAAAATACAGCTAGGTTAATAAATGACTTAAGATGGTTCTTAATGTCAAATTATTTATCAGAACGTACTGATGGCTCACAATGGGCTCGACCTCTGAACGAATGGAAGAGAGAAAGGGAGAGGAGAGCTTCCCATTGGATTGTGTTCGTTAGTGGTGCTCAAAATTATGCCATAGCAATCGTTCAGATTACTTTTGTAACTGGCTCATAAAATTGAAGCAACTGTTATAAATTAACAAAATCAAGAAGGAAAGTATGTCTAGATACTTGTGGTCCTATTGGGGAAATTAAACCACACGAGGAGAAAGGAAAAATGTAAATAAATCACATAGATGAAAGAAATAATTCTAATAAAAATTAATAGCTGATGGCTATTATGATTACAAATCAATACAAAGATTTAAAGAAGTGATTAATACAGCAGAATGACCTGGTATTGGGAATAGTCAATAGCACTAGTGATTAACAGCCGCAGCATGTTCAGAACCAAACCATTTGTGTTTTGAAGTTTAGTTTAGCATGCTATTGACAAGTCTCAATAACTCCTAGAATTCTTCTTTAACTAAACAGTTTACATGTAATTAAATTTAGATTTAATTACCCTAGTAACTGCAGATTTAGCTGACCAGTGTTCAGGGAGAAATGCACCTAAGTGCAGATGAAATTAGCTGAGAAGAATTCAAGGTAAGGGAAGTGAAAGGTCAGAAAACAAGGAATGTGGTTAAAGGAATTTGGTTTAGATCACTTCCCACTGCATACATACAAGCTGTGGTTAAAGGCTTCAAGTAAATAATGCTAACTGTTACTATAGTAGTTTAGTTAGCCACCTTAGCTGGAGGGCCGCTAGGTTGCATTAGCTTAGCTCCCTAGCCTGGTTTGTTACAATATGATGTCACAAGGTGTCGAGTTAGTACTTCCTTTGACAAGTTGTTGTCATGAGAAGCAGTGCATGTCCGAGCGATTCTACAGTTCATGAAGAATGTCTGCGCATTTGAAACGAGTTATGCATCAAGTTAAAATAGAGCACTTATACTTCAATAATTCAATCTTAAATTCAGTCAGATGCAAGTAATGTTAATTTCGTCAGACGAGACGAGACGAAATATGTTCGTCAACGACCTTTTTTTCATGACTAAGACGAGACGATGACAAGACTGCACCACTGTCCAAAAACGCTGACTAAGACTAAATTAACTTGCATTATTGTTGACGAAAAAAGACGAGACGAAAATGTTTTGTTGTATAAAATAAAATCTCTCTTCATTTTCGTCTACAATCATCTCTGCTTTTTCATCAGCTGTTACGCCTTTAAAATATTCAGAACGAGTTCGCGGCTTTGCGCTGTTGCTCAAGTTAAGCCTCGTTGAAGCCTTGTTTACACTGCATGCGTGTGCGGCTCGTTACGGCTCCGGCAAGGTGTTGTTCCGTCCTCTGCGTGATGTCAACTCAAACTAAGAAATTTCAAGTTTTTCAACTTCGAATCTCTTGTCGTCAGTTTCTAGTGATGTAAAATATGAGCGGGAGTTTAAACAGGGTGATTATTTTGACTTTGTTTTGTATTTGAGCTGCGCATCTTGGAGGCGAGGCGCCGAAGCGGCGCGTCGAGCCGCTTCTGGGACACTTCTCGAACGCACCGCGGCGCGGCTGGTGTAAACACAAGCATTGACTAGAGTGGCCGTGTATCAGCTCCGGTAGCCGCGTCGCAGCCGTAACGAGCCGCACACGCGTGCAGTGTAAACGAGGCTTTACAGGTCTCATACGCCTGTGGCTGCAACACGAAACTGCTGAACACACAACACCCAAAGCGAACACGAGTGACGAGCGACGACGACATGCTAGCTTTTGAATTGTGTTGGTTAAAATAAAATACTCTTCAGAACAGGTTAATCATTTGTGAATGTGTCTCCTAAATCAGAAATTGAAAACCAGACACGTTTAACATTTGCATTCAACAAAAATCTTCCAACAAGTGTATTTTGTCAGGTAATTATGACATTTAACAATGTTTGAGATATGTGAAACACTTTTTTTTACTGAAATGTTTATCAGTAATAATCTCAGTGTTATTTTTAAAAAAAGACTACAATTTTTTGACTAAAACTAGACTAAAATTAAAAGACTTTTAGTCGACTAAAACTTGACTAAGATACCTTGAGTTTTCTTTTGACTAAAACTAGACTAAAATGATGAGACGTTTAGTCGACTAAAACTTGACTAACAAAAAAAGATATGTGAATGACTAAATATGACTAAAACTAACAAGGACATTTGGCACAAGACTAAGACTAAGACTAAATTAAAAATAGGTGACGAAATTAACACTAGATGCAAGTATGGTTTGACATTTGTAAATTTTATTCATGTAAAATTCTTTTCTCTACTTGAAACATCTTTTGACTAATTTAAAGAGTAGTTACCCAGATTTGATGCAAATCAAACTGGTCTAGGCGCGCAGAAACCTCGTCTTGTGAATAGATACTGATGTTTCTATTGTCCAATGAAACATAGTATTGATCACCCGGTGGTTATGCTTGTAGATGCAGCTAAAGTTTAGATGAATGAGTCTCTCTGACTATAATTTCTAAGGCCTTTGCTCTGTAGAAAGGATGCCGACATCTAAATCTACATTCATATAACACTGTACTGAGATTTTTCATCAGAAACAGGTTTAGCAATTCTGCAATTGGTATTTCTTCAACCAACGTAGAATAGTTACTGGTACAGCTTACATGCTGCTGAGCTGAGATTCCTTCGACAGAACAGGCTTACGCTCTAATACTGAAATTAGGTTTTCTTCGCTAAAATCAGATTAACTTTACACTGATACCATTTGACCTATTCAAATGTGGCAAGACTCTCTCTGTTACAGCAGAGGTGTCAATTCAAGCTATGGTTTTATCTGCACCTAGCAAGCCAGAACCACCGATCTACATGCGAATCGAACGTTGTGTCAAATGTCATTTCGGAGCTATACATTATTAAACACTCTTTTAGTTGGACAGGGGTTTAAGCGAGTGGCGTTAGGCCGTGCTAACTTAACCAGTTCAATCTAGTGTCATAGCTGGAGTTACCATTTCCTTTGACAAGTCATTGTCATGGAAATCAATGTACCGTGTGCTTTATGCATTATGCTAAATAGGAACCTTTATAAAAGCTATGTGGAAGGCACTGTGTTTGCTGTTCAAAGTCATTGGGGTCTTGAGAACCCCCTGCTGAGGGGCCTTGTGTATTACAGGCCTTTCTGTGTCAGGTCACATGAGTGGCATTGGGTGAGAGCAGGTGGTGCTGCCCAAAAAGGTGACTAACTGGTGTAAGAGGTAAAGGTCCTGTTGGTGTCCTCCATTCATTCCAGGTTTGTCTGAGTTGGTGGCAGTAACCTTGGGACTTTCAGATCTGCCCTGCTTGGTGTCGGGGGCAGCACTCAATCTGCATTCAGGCTTCTGGGTCTGAGAAATCCTTTATGCAGACTGGCTTCAGCTGCTGCTAGTCTGATTGGAGTTTTTCTGGCTGTTAAGTCAAAACTCATAGTGAATCTGGTGGGGTGTGATCCAGAACAGAGAGCCTGTCTTGGTGGATCACACCAGTCAGGGCCTTTGGGTCAAAGGGAATGTCTATTATGTTGGCATTGGTGCTGTGGTCTCCTAAGCTGCAGGCTCTGGCCCCTCCCCCCTTTGGGAAGGATTGGGGGAGCTCTCGCTGCTGCTGCTGCTGCAGCTGCTGTGAAGTCCATCAGGTTGCAGGTTCCATGTGTGGTCCATTTGTAGTTGTTCGGACTGTTTCAGTTCTTTTCGGACCACAATGTGTTTGTCTCTCACGCTGCTGAATTGTGGAGTCAGTGTTTGACTTTCAGTTCTGCATGCGGATGGCCTTCAAGGGCCTTAGCTTTAGTGTCTCTTTAAATTCAAACAGTTCCTTGCGTTCTTTAAATGGCAAAGTTCAACAACTGTCCAAGCTTCCTGAAGAGTGGTGACCTCCCTCAGTTACTCTACTCTGTCATGGTCCTTGCCTCTGTCCTGTGCCTTCTCACACTGAGTGGGTTGGTTCTCTGTGGAACTCAGTGATTTGCAGCGTTCGTTCAATTACCTCCTGTTGGAAGCCCGGATGAGCATGGGCTAAGGAGAGGATGAAGCTCTTTGTGGCTCAGGCCAGGTGTCCAGTGTCCGCTGGTGCTGCTCCAGTATCTCGCTGTCCCTTGTTCTGCTGTTGCAGGTCGTTGACTGCTTTAGCTGAAGGGCAACCATCACATTGTTCTGCTGGGTCTCCAGGGGGTCCTGGATGGCAGGGCTGGATGTCCGGGGCAAGGTTATAATCATTAACGAAAACGAATGAAAAAACGAAAACTAGGTGGGAAAAAACATTGTCGTTAACTGAAATAAAATAAAAACGAGGCATTACAAAAAAACGATAACTAACTAAAACTGTAATGTGTGTTTGGCAAAACTAACTAAAATAAAATAAAATTATAGATTAAATGTCCTTAGTTTTCGTCCTTATCAATGTCTTTCATAGAGCAAATATTGTTCAGCTGCATTTCCTTTCCCTGCGTCTCTCACATACGCGCGCGCGCTCACACACACAGCCCCTCCCCTCAGTGCACACCGCGTCTCCAAGAGAACGAGTGTTCGACTTTGAAAGCAAGTTCGCTAAAGGTTGGTATCTCGTGAACACCTTTACACAAACACACATTAAAAAGTGGTATAAAAATATTTTTAATTCTGAATATAACTTTGTCAGCGTGTTAATGTCGACCCGAGAAGCGATTGCTACTGCAGCACGTTAACTAGACGCAAGTTTGAGGTAAAATGCACTTGGGTTGTCGATGTCAAAACACTATATAAGCTGTAATTCAAATATTAAATAATGTTATGTCATTTGTTTACTCTTACACTGAATGTTTGCTGCTTCAATCCAAATGTGTTTGCATAGTTCACCCAAAATGAAAATTAATGTGAGAAAACAATAAAGTTTACAGAGTTTTAGTGTCACTGAAGGTAAACCTGCGTTGCCCATGGTGGTTAACGTTACCTCCCTTAACGTGCTCTTGCTGAATGGCAAGGACTGCACTATGGACTATTGTACCTTTTGTATGTTTTCTTTTCTTTTCTTTTTTTTAACTGTATTTTATTTTTTATAACGAACAAGCTGCGATGTCACATTTCCGCTGCTTTGTTGTGTGTGCGTGAGGCGATCATACAGCTGTCTTTGCAGGGGACTTGCCTCATCGTCATGGCAACGGTTCCTAGTCAGGTCAGATTACGTCAGAGTTGGTTGCCGTTTGTAACATGTTCAGTCCATAGACTGTAAAAAATATGGACGTAGTGTCCGTGACGTCACCCATAGAGTTCTGAACAGCAGTTTTGACGCAAAAATGAGGCCGCGGCCATCTTAGCTGCACGTGACCGCACGTCACTCACGGATAACTGAAAATGGGCAAAGAGGCGGGACGTAGTTGGAGCCCATGCGACTTGTTGCTGAAACCACGCCCGCCTAGCATATCTATCTTAGATACTCCCTGCGTTCCATTCGGAAGGGCTCATCCCTATGCCCTAATCCCTTCAGAGGGTTTACCCTTTCGGAGTGAGAGCTTCGAAGGGATGAAGGGTGTAGGGGTCAACAAAACTCTTCTTTTGGAACGCACTTCTGCGTCATCATAACGAGACAATCAAAGAGGAGTAGATTGTGCAAGCTGCGCCCTTTGTTTAATGTTAGTTTATTTATTTATTTATTTTAGGTTTATCGCCCCATGTAGCCTATATTGTATGTATTTTAAACATTTGAATGGACTGAAAAAGGGAGCTGTAAAGTATTTTTGTTTAAGTACAATGTCGTTTTGACCATAATAATGTACCAAATCTAAGTCTAAATATTACAGTAGTATAGAAAAATATATTTATAGTCAAAATCTAACTCCGAGCCTCCTGTACCCATTCTGTGACGTCAAACAACTTCCCTGTGCAAAGGATCATGGGGGCCCGAAGTGTCCATCAGTTGTACCCTTCGAAATCCTTCATTCCGAAGGGCCCTTTGAAGTGGCCAGTTTTGAGCACTTCGGTTTGGAACGACGCTTCAACATGGCGGCCATGATTATTTTCACTCCGAAGTGCCCTTCGGAGGGCGATATATCCTGTTTGGAACGCACCGACTATCTAAAATATTAAAGTCGGCATGAAATGGAAGTTGCGATTGTCTTTTCTTCTGTACTGTGACGTCTATCCAAGTGAAACGGCATCTGAAATGAGAGGGCGGGACTTGATTTCGTCCTTCGGAAATTGATTGGAAGTTGGCCGTTGCTAACGAAATGGAGGCAGATATGAATTACTAACTCCGAGCACTCACGTTACTGTAAGAGCTTTATTGAGGATGACGAGGACGGTTAACAGCACTAAACAGCCAGAGAGACTGACTGACTGACTGACTGATGGTGCGTGTCCGTTGGCGAGGAGCGAGCGGTTAAAAGAGCGAGTGTTTTTCGGTCCATTCCTATGGAAGTTGAGCCGCGCGTAAGTTAAGTGACGTTCAACTTCCATAAGAATTCATCTAAAAATGCTCTGGTCGCTTGCTCTGCTCCAGTGGACACGCAGCCTGACTGACTGAGCGTGTCGCAGGTTCCTTTCCATGTTTACTGTACACCCCAATGACTGGCATCAGCGGTGTTTAATGCATTAATCTCTATAAAGTGAAGCACAGCATTTACCCCATACGTCACTGCAATTTCAGATAGCTCCACCCTTGCGCCATAGCATGTGACAGGAAAAGACGATGAGTCGTTTTGAAGGGGGATGAGAGGTTAATGATTTTGATTAAAGATTATGAGGGCACATTAATTTTTAAAAAATAATGAAGTTCACGGATACATTATTGATAATAAATACTACAATATTCCATAAAAAAATAAGAATTGTTAATTTTGATTTCATGCCGACTTTAATAAAGATAACAATATCATTAGAAAGTACTAAAGGTTTATTGTCAATCTACGGTGATTTTTAAGATAACGTTATAGATGCTCTAACACCAGTAGGCTAATTAATTTGTGTGGGGTGTGCAAACAACACAAAAAAATCAACTGGGACTTCATACCTTTAATGAAATAGAGATCGCGAGATGAATCCAATCCGTTGCACTTGGGTAAAATGTCCATTTCAAAACATAAAACATCGTTTATAATGTAAAACTCTATACGTACATTACCAGATATCTGTATAACTCTCAAATGTTCTCTCAAACTAATGAGCACGTGTCCAAAGTATAATTTTTCAAAACAGTGCAGCAGTTTTAGTTATAATATCCAAGCAGTGCTGTCGGAGTTGTATATCCTCCTGGTATTGTCATTGTAGTACATCTAAGGAACAAAACTTTTAGCCAATGCCACGACGATCCAACAACGTGTGTTCCGCATGCGAGCACATGTACACAGACTGACATCTGTCTCGAGTATGCAGCAAGCCATATATTGTATAAAATAATCCAGAAAAAAGGCACAAATACGGCTGAGATGCCAAATTCAGCGGCTGGAATTAGCTGAGGTAACATGACGGCTCACAGACAGCAGTGCCAATCCACCTGTCACTCAAGTGACCACGCCCTTAATTATGCAGAACTTTAAGGCTTAATATAATTTAAACGGATGAGTTATAAAAAAATTCACCCCCCTCAGAGTTGTCATGAAGGGCAATATTAGCAGTATAGACCAAAACACAATGTGAACCAGAGTGTAAACATGTTTTTTTTCTGCTGTAAACTTGGCTGTTTTAACATGATGATCAATGAGATTCTGCTCCCTTTTGCAGCCTGTCCCTAGCGGCCAGTCGATGAATTGCAGTTTAAGTTACTTCCGTATTGGCTTCACGAGAAACTGGGGGAGGTTGCCGCTTGGTTCAGTCCGGTGAAAACCGACCCAGACCAACGCCAACAGGGGTATCACACAAACTCCAACAGACGAGTTTGTTGGCGTTTGTCGGTGCTGTGTGAATTGGCCTTTACACTGAATGTTTGCTGCTTCAATCCAGACGAGTAGGCTATTGTAAATTTAGTATAGGGTGTGAAAATTGTACAGCTGTGGTATTTGTATAGGGTGTGAATTCTGTATAGAAGATGTGTAGATTTTTGGTAGATTTTTTGGCAATTTTGTGAAGGTGTCACACACACTAAAAAAATTGAAAAGCTGTATTTAAAGGTTTTTTTTTTTTTTTTTTATTTGTCATGTTCTTTTCTCAGATTGAGCTCCCTGACAATCTGACAGAAATGACTTGTTGTGGCTTAAAAATGGGTTGAAAAGCAGTGGTGGACAGTAACTAAGTATTTTTACTTCGTTACAGTACTTAAGTACATTTTTCAAGTATCTGTACTTTACTTGAGTATTTTTAATTTTTAGCAACTTTTACTTTTACTTCACTACATTCCAAAGCATAAGATCATACTTTTTACTCCACTACATTTCATAAAACATGTCGTTACTCATTATTTTAAATGGAAGAAATCGTCACATGCTCAGAGACGTTTCGTGCACGAACTGATTCTTTTCAGTCATCCTGTTAAATCGGTTCACAAATCACATCAACAATTCATTCGCGAATTGGACTGATTGTATTGCAGCTGTTCTCGAGTAAACAACTTACTCAATGATCCGTTCAGAGCGACTCTCCAGTGAATGAATTTACAAATCTGAAAATTAGCCAAGAACTGGGGGATCCTCTGAGTGCGTGCGCGACTGATGGTGAAAAGTAAGTTAGCCTACTAATGTTGAATTTTAGGATTAATTATTGTAACTGAAAATCATATTTAGGTCACAACTGTCAGTTGTTTTTGAGCTAAATCTGCTGTAAAGGGCGATCTGTTTAAGCCCACTGACACGTCCACATCAATGTGTCTACAGATCGTGATCTCGATTCAAACAGATCAAATCACATTTTAAAACTAACTTGGTGCTTCAAATAACGGTTGTATCAATTACATCGTTACGGCACTAGGAGGCGACAAGTGACTGTTAAAATGTATTTGACATTGAATGATTCATTCAAAAGATTTGTTCAAAAACATTGTTTAATCCACTAATGAAACAAGTGAAGTAGTTATGAGCGAGCCATTGAATCATTCATTCAAACCCGTTTTTTAAATAATTAAATTAAATTAAATAGTCTGCAGCAATTAATATTTTGTCCTCTAGTAAATAATTATAGGCTATTTTGTTTAGCTGTATATTCAGAATCGTGGGAGAAGCATGATTTCTATTTGAAACAAACAAACAAGATTAAAAAAGAAACAAAAAGAAACCTTTATTCTCATTTTATCCAGAATCGTGCAACTCTAACACAAATAAAAATAACACATGCACATTCATCTTCCCCGCTGCTGCAATTTTTTTAAATGTTATGTATTTAGCCATATGTATCTTTGACAATTCATAATCATTCATAATTATTTTGAGCAATAGGATTATATAATATAATATTAAATTAAATTATATAAGTGGCCTATATAAAATTACAAAATAAACATTCATCAATTACTTTTTTACTTAAGTACATTAAAAATCAAGTACTTTTGTACTTTCACTCAAGTTAAATTGAAAAGGAGCACTAAATACTTTCACTTGAGTAATATTTTATTATACATATCTGTACTTTTACTCAAGTACTTGATTTGTGTGTTCATGTATGTCTTCTTTAGTCTGTTGGCTCTTTAGGTTTTTTACTGGCACACGTGACTTACACATTTTGCACTTACTGCGGAGTGTTCAGACTGTTTACATATTTGTGCCCATATGTACATTTTATGTACTGCTTTTATTTTTGAATGAATATTTTCTAAAATTATATGATGTTTTTGTTGAGTTATTATTACACAATACTTTTTCTGACCTTTTTGAATCTTGCCCCTGACAAATAACCCAAATTACAAAAAAAGACTAAAACTAACACTAAAACTAATAAAAACTAAACTAAAACTAAGCATTTTCAAAAAATAAAAACTAAACTAGCAAAAACTAGTAATAACCTATAACTCATTATGCCTCATTAAGGAAACAACAGTTTCTAGAACTACTGTAATCCTATAAAAAGAGGGTAGATGGTGATGGTAAAATAACGAAAACAAAATAGGGTAAAAACAGAAGATCCTTTTAGCTCTAGGGAACCTAAAGGGAAGGCGAATACTCAAGTTGTTTTAATTAAATGCTACGTTTAATTAAAACCAACTTGGCCGAATGGAGATATTCAGGCTTAAGTAAAAGAAGAATGAAATAAAATGACACATAGAGGAGGAATAAAGTCGAAATAAAAATGAACTTAGAATTTCCTTATAGATTTAGGAATCTAAAAGGAAAGGTAAATAGACAAAATTGATTTAATTAAATTTTCAAATTCAACTAAATTCAACTTGGCTGCATAGGGATAGTCAGGTGAATGAAGTATTAGAATGAAGTGGAAATAAAATAGAGGAATAGGGAGAAAAAAAACACACACACACACATATATATATATATATAAGGAGTAAACTTGGAGTTATAGGAGATTGGAAACTGAACAAATTGATTTAATTAAATTTTAAATTTAAATTTAATTTAAATTCAACTTGACTGGATAGAGATACTCAGACTTAACACAGTGAGTGACACGACACACACACACACACACACACACACACACACACACACACACACACACACACACACACACACATGGTTTAAACCAGAGATGGGCGCCTTTGAGGCGTGCCTTGTGAAGCTTCGGACGCCTGTGAATCATTTGTCTTGAATCAGTGATTCGGAGCGTGTGTCAAGCTGCTAGTCATGTGATTTCAGTAAACGAGGCTTCATGATGCGTCATAGCGGTTTCAAAGTGATTTGAAATGTCTATGGTTCATCTCTAAGTCCCATGAACCCATGTCTATACCTGATTTGTATATGAAATGTGTTTAACACATTTAAATGACGCATTTGACAACGAGAAGAGACGTATTGTCATGTTTGTCTGGTATAGTCCAGTTTTCATTAACAAGCTCTACAGTTTACTGAAATATCATGTCTTAACAGAAACCTCATGTTTAAGGATATTAGATGATTCATTGATCACTTTTAATTGATTACAACTTAATAATAACCATTTTGTGAATGGTTTATTAAAGATGTCTCGTATTCGCTATTCGTATGTCTCTAGTATTCACTACGCTTACTGTTCTGACCCGCAAAGGGGCGCTTTGAGCGGTTCGAACAGTGAATCGTTTGTGACGCAATTGATTTGTTTGATTCGGAGCTTCACAACGCATTGTGTTCCCATCAGCAGTTCAAATCAAAATCCCTCCTAAAAGGAATCCCAAAGTCTATAAAGTCTTCGGCTTGAATGCTTCACACTCGTATGTGTCTAGGTGCTAGCCGGGTGCTAGCAGCTTTTAGTCGAGCTAAAGGGTTTTAAATTGTAGGGTATACGTGTAGGATTTCCCTTGAGCTAGGCTACACGTGGTTTGTTGTTTGCACAACAGTCTGTGATGTGGGTGCTGTTATCAGACTTTCAGAGGTGTCTGCTCTCCACGCTCTGTTGTCATGCATTGCCAGGAGACCAATGCCAGCCTGCAACACGATCAGAATAGAGCAGAATTCTAACCGTGCTGCAAGTCCGCATTGAGAACTCCAGTGTGGTCCCGCATAACTCACAAATCACAATAACACATCACCTCACAGACAGTGGTGATTGCTAGTTAGCTAAGCTAGAATTTACACCACAAATTCATTGTGTGTGTTTCATATGTGCGGTCCAGGGGTGAGTTTCCCGAAAGCATCATTAGCCAACTATGGTCGTAAGTCCCATTGAACTCTATTGGTAACGACGGAACTTGCGACCATAGTTCGCTTTGGGAAACGCACCCCAGAGCATTAATATGAATACAGTGACGTAACGAATAGTAAAAAGGCCTTTAATTGGTGAATGGGGAGTCTCGCCCAGAACACCATTACAAACTCTGTAGTGAGATTTCTTCGTCACACAGGTACATTTTTGCTGCTTAATCTGGAATTCCATCATCAGAAAAAGGCTTATGCACTTACCGCTGAAAGTGGGGATTTCTTCGCCCAAGATCAGGGAAGTTTATTTGTTCGTGCTGCTAATCTGCGATTCCGTCATCAGAAAAGTCTTACGCTCGTTTAGCAACTGAAATTATGATTTCTTCGATAATTTCACGTTAGCTTCTTCGTACAATTTAAATATGCATTATAGCATCGAGGAACGTCCTGCCGTTCAAGGGAATGTGCATTCAAGCCCCAGTTTTGCTGATTTTATCCGAAATTTGTATGTGCATGTATAAGATGTCAATAAAGATTATCAAAACACATGATTGCTTACTGGTCCATCTGCAAACAATTGCTTAAAATGATGCCTTTCGTTCTCCACCAGAATATGTAGCGAATTAACTCAAAGGGGAAATATTAATAATTATTAATAACTCAATATGATTTATTAATTATGATTAATCATGAATATGTAAATCTGCTAATCAGATTTACTGGATATAGCTACATTAATTTTAATATTACAATCAATTAACCTGTTGTCCAGGCAACACTTAGTGTTGATTGTTTAACAATTCTAAGAAATGTTCATTTCCAAGTTATGAAAAATAACATTCTTATCGCACCAGCAATATGACACAGCACTAGTATGAACACAGAGTGGCAGATGGCAACAATTTTGGCACACAAGCATGACAGTTTCATCCAGCTTTATGCGGTGTACAAAGTTTTTAGCACATCCAAACTCAGTTGACTGAGCAACAGTGCACTGAAAGACTGGTACAGGAGATGCAGGCACAGGAAGGGCATTAGGAGGCAGGACCTGACTGTTGTCAATCCTCACATGCAGTGCAGCCATTAGGTCCTTCCCCATGAGTTGTCCTTTTGTCCACAATGAAGAACGTAGCAGGAACTAAGTGGTCATTGTAGGGAAACGATCTTTGACAAACATCCAACCACCAGAATTTGGGCTTTTGAATATGTCACAAGTCAGGCTGTGGGTTGCGACAGCACAATGTTACTGAAATGGCATGCATTAAGTACTGTAGGACAGGACAGATACAGAAACCCAGTGTCAACCATCAAATCCACCACACAAGTCTGAGACAGAAGTAGATAGTCACTTTGCTTGGAATATTTAGATCATACTGTAAGTATTACATGTACAGTACAATAACTTTTGGGAATTCAATTTCACAGACATTGTGCATATTTACAAGTGCCGATCAGCACAGTTTAGCGTAATGTCCAATCTTTTTACACTTCCTGTATGTTGCAGTTGCAGCTGGGTAGTTTGCAGCGTTAGCTAAGTGTGCCTCCAATCCACAGCGAAAATATAACTTCCTCTTCCCCACCTGAATTAAGAAGTAAATGTGATGGTTTCCCTGTTGTTCTGCATTTTACTGTGCTGCACTGCTTGTACAGGGGCGGTAACTTGGCAGGAATTTAAAATGGATTTAGCCTGATCGGCAGCAGATTCAATCTGGCTTGCTATATTAACAGCTCTGTCAGTGTGAGATCAGTTTCTAGTAAAAGACTCAAACGTATTCTACACTGCTACTTTTACACTGTTGCTGCAGGTTATTTTTTGAGACAAACAACCTGCCAAATCATTCCCATGGATTAATAAACCGTACCCACAAATTTTCAATCTGTGCACGATTTGTAAACCGTACCTTCAGTTTTTAAATCTGTAGCCACAAATAAACAATCCATGCTCACTCTTTCACAATCCGTTCCCAAAGTTTTGTAAACTGTACTCACAAATTTGTGTCCCTCATTTTAGAAATCTGTTGTCTACCGACACAAGATAGACCTACCACTTTTTCTATGTAATGTGTTACATTTTGTTCACTTTTTTTGTACACTGTCACTCAGTGACTTTTTACATTTATATTTAGACTACAGATTTAGTAGTTAGTAGTAGTTTAATAGTTGTAAGCACATTTGTTTTATGATCTGTCCTGACAGTGATTATTTTTTATTTCGCAAATTATTAAATGAGATTAGTTAGGCCGCTGTTTCTTTGCATTTATTTTGGATTTGTAAGTACTGGGCATGCAGTTCACATGGGTAGGGTACTTTGTACGGTGTGGATGACCATATTCGTCCACCACCGAAGACCATTTTTGAACGAGTGAAACCCAATTATTATTATTATTATTAATAATATTATTATTTTAATACATTACTATGTAAACATACTGCAAAAGCAGTCAATGTAACCGATTGAGCCATAGTCGAATCAGTCAGCACAGATTTCTAAAATGACAGATGGCCACAAATCTGTGAGTACAGTTCGCAAAATTGTGGGAATGGATTGTGAAAGCATGGATTTAATTTGGCACGGTTTGAAAAACCGAAGGTACGGTTTACAAATCGGAGTGCACATATTGGAAATTTGTGGGTACGGTTTATTAATCTGTGGGTACGATTTAATAAACTGTGGGAATAATTTAAGAATCTGTGACTACGATTCATAAACTGAGGGGACGACTTGCAAAACTGTGGTCTTGTTTTTTTCTCCTACATGTGACTTCCTGGGCTCTGTAGTAAGTGCCTACCCTACTTTTAAACAGCAAGTTTAAAGGGATAGTTCACCCAAAAATTAAAATTTGATGTTTATCTGCTTACCCCCAGCGCATCCAAGATGTAGGTAACTTTGTTTCTTCAGTAGAACACAAATGATGATTTTTAACTCCAAAAAAAATCTTTGAAAATGAATAATTCCACGATTTATAAAAACATGAATTTAAAGGTGAAATATGTAGTTTCTGAGACACTAGTGCAGGGCCGGATTTATGCGTATTATAGGCATGCTCAGTTACGATGAGGAGAATTATTATAATTTCTTGGACCTGCTTGAACCTGGACATGAGGTCATGGCAGACGAGGGTTCAGCATCAATGATACGCTCTCCAGTGTTGGTGCTGGACGGATCATTCACAGGCCATCGCACGCCTCAGAGTTCTGCTGGAAAGGGTCATTTGAAGGGTCGAGGAAAACCACATTTGGGATTGTGTTGTGCCACTCACATTAATCAAATCTGGCATGATTGCTATTGTATGGTTAATTATTAGGGACCAATGTTTCTTGAGCAGTCAATGTATTTGGACTACAGTACCGGTCAAAAGTCTGGAAACATTATATTTTTAATGGTTTTGAAAGAAGTCTCTTATGCTCATCCATCCTGCATTTATTTGCTCAAAAATACAATGAATACAATTTAAAATAATGGTTTTCTATTTTAATATATTTTCAAATATAATTTATTTCTGTGATGCAAATCTGAATTTTCATCAGCCATTACTCCAGTCTTCAGTGTCACATGATCCTTCAGAAATCATACTGTATAATAGCAAGTACAATATACTTAATGTTATAATATGAATAAATGTGTGTATAATGTATAAAATGCAATGTAATATCTGTTACAAAAAAAAATCTAAAACAAAATATAATTATGCATTCACCATGGTATGTACAATAGCCATCCTAGGAGTATACGACTTTCTTCTTTCAGACGAATACAATCAGAGTTGCAGTACTCCACACAGCTCCGGGGGGTCAATAAAGGCCTTCTGAAGGGAAGCGTTGCGTTTGTGGAAGAAAATACCCATATTTAACACATTATAAAGTAAAATAACTAGCTTCCACCAGACCTCTTCCGTATTCAACTTATAAACAAAGTGTAACTGATGCGCTTTTATCATAAGTTGAATACGGAAGGCATAGGACGTAACGTAAGCATTTTGAACTGCGAGAGGCACTGCACTTTTTTCCGACATCGAATACGGAAGGCGGTCTGGTGGAAGCTAGATAGTTTATTGTCACATTGAATTAAGTTCAGTTTGCAAGCATACCGAGTTTAGGACCTATCAGCCATCTAGAGTTTCATGACAGAACTTTGTGTTTTTAGGTAACTATTCCTATAAGCTTCAAGATTGACCTAAATCTTTCTAATACAAGAATAGTGGATAGTGCACCAAATTATTATTATTATTGTCTATTTATAGTCTCATTTAGTATAGGGTTGTGTTTTAGACAGGCTCTACAATGCACTGAAGTTTGCAACCATGTAGCATTTATGCAACTAAAAACATTTATTCAAAGGGGTCATATAGAGATTTTATATACATATATACATAAACAGTCATAAACAGACTGGGTCATACATAAGGAACTATATAAATAAAGATGACTCGTCTTGACGTTTAAAAACAAAGCAAGTGCGTCTGTGATGACTTGATGATTCTCTCCAGTCTTGTCGTCTCTCAAGTTCTTCTCAGACGTGGACAGGCTCTGAGTCTCTGGTGCGGCGGCTCTGAGTTCCTGTCAGGTTGGGGTTGGACTTCAGGCTTCAGTCGAGTCTCGAGTTCAAGCCCTCCACCGAGGACAGCAAGTCTGTTATTTCCTATCCAATACAAAGATTAAATGAACAAGGCAACTCATGAATGATTTTAGAGCTGATTTACAACAGAACTGAATTCTGTTTGCATCACTGACTCTGTTATTTTCCTGTTTATTAATGTGAAGAACATTACAATGAAGACAAATTTGAAAATCTCACTAGAAACAATCCAGAATTGAAGGCAAATGATAATAATCTACTCTGTCTGTTACACTTCCTCACACCTGTAATCACTGATCCAGAGAATCTCCTGAACTTCTCCAATCTACATAATTTCTAATCCATTTGTGTTGTAACATCTGCTCTAACGTCGGCCGTTTAGTTGGATCCCGGGTTAGGCACTGGCCAATCAGATCTCTGCATTCTGTGTACATTTTAATAAGGAGAGAGCTGGTTAGTCATGACCATGTGACTTGGCATCTATGAAAACAGCACCTGAAACATGATTAAGGTAATGTAAAATGTTCCATACTTCACCTTTAACTGTGCAGAGCTTTTTGCTTTATGTGTGTGTTTAATGTTCTCAATATTATTCACTCACCTTTGGATAAGCTGGAGTTCTGAAATGTGACTTTGGCTCGTGTGATTTCCACTCTGTCCTGAAAAGGAGAACATGCGTTCACCATCTCATACAGCAACACTCCTAGAGACCAGACATTCGCTGGGACGGCGTGGAATCGAGAGTCTGTCAAGGCTTCAGGTGGGCAGTAATCCAGCACTCCTGTAAGAAAGACATTTGGACATTGTTGAGCTTTTTTTAAAGCATCAAGTAATCAGTAAGTTCACTACATTCACTCCCAAAACGCTCACCACGGTATATGTCCCTCTCGTAGCCATCGCTGCTAAACAGCTGACCGCAGCCAAAGTCTATCAGCTTCAGCTCTAACGTGTTTTTCTTCAACAGGAAGTTCTGCGCATGGACGTCATTATGAAAAACACCGTGCTCAATGCAGTGTTGTACTGCCAGCACAGCCAGTGGCATGATGACCCGTGCTGTTGTTTCGTCCAGTTGAGGATGGCGAATGATGAAGTCCAGCAAGCTCTCGCAGGGTTCAGGGAACTCCATGACCAGAGTGAATTTTCGAGGATGTTCAAACCACTCGTATAGTTGTATGATGTAGGGGCTGATGGGTTCTCGCCTCATCATCAGCAGCAGCGCCACTTCTGTAACGAGAGGTTTGGGATGCCCAGGCTAGAGAAAAGTAGTAGACAGAAGGTTAGCTGGGTAAAAATCTGAAGAAAACGTATCATTTTTAAATGTCCTTTTCTTTGATCTTTTCAGATGTGTTCAACAGAGTCTTTTTGGTCATTTGGTGTTTCTGGGCTTATTTGTCTGTTACATTTACACCTAATGCTTCCTACAGGTGAATTAACTACAGTAATCTGCACTTAAACAAAGGTTTTGGCCAACTTACAATATCAAGGTAACGATTGTTGTCAGTCTTGCGAATCCACTTGATGGCAACCTGAAAGAAAAAAAATCAATAACAGTATATTCAAGCATCAGACCTTGATCCAAGTATTAAACCATCTATTAAATGTTTTAAATATGTTTTGATGCATGCAAGAGCGTTTGTACGTTTGTACGTTTGTACAGTTCGGTAAGATTTACCTTTTTGGCGCCAAATTTGCGTGTTCCCTCGAACACCCTGCCAAATCCTCCAGATCCAATCATCTCTCCCGCGTTATAGAGAGACTCAAAGGGCTCTGAAAACAAACAGAAAAATATGAGCTTGATAGATCCTTTATTTCATTTTAAAAGTATCAGTGCTGGTTGTGTCGAGAAAATAATATTAATATGGGAAATTAACATTAATATTCCCTGAAAACAAACCTTAAGATATTTTTAGTGGAAAACAAGACGACATAACATGAAGAAGTAACGCCTGGCGATTTACCGTTATTTGTCTTGACGGCGGAGTGATCTGGAGCAGGTGACGGTTCAGGATCAGGCTCTGACTCCAGATCTGCTGGAAGGACAAAAGGCTCCACAACATCCACAGCACTACTGTGGAAACAGCAACCGAAAGGACTCTTCATAGCCTTACACAGCCTCCGGAAGAAAGAACCAAATCCTTTCCTCTTCCGACATTTTGTAGGTTTTTCTGAAATGAAGAAAAACAATTGAAAACGACTATTAGAAACATGTCTGACCTCAAATTAAACAATGATATAATGACATACCTTACATTTTACTGTTAAATTCTTATATCTGTAATGTTACAAATCAAAAGTAGTTCAGTTTTGCTGAGCAACAGTAAATGTGACCGAACATTAACGTGTTAAAAACTTGAAGCAGTCTTATGCATGAAATAGCAGAATCTTTATCTGTACACTTTACACCGCCAGGCCTTATTTCAGTCTAACCTGTTGAGCTCTTGTTCACAGGTGAAGCCTCCTCCATGGCACCCTGAGCAGTTCGGCCATTTGAAGTCTCTGGCGGCCCGACAGGAACTTGACCCGGCAGCGGAGGGCACATCCACTCCTCGAGGCTGTCGGACCTGGACAAACGCCGGTTGCCCTGTTGGTTTGGGCGATCTGATCCATCACCACTCCACCTCCATATGACGCTGTACGAGCCTCTGCTGCTGAGGCTCAACAACTCTCTGCATGACCGCCTCTCTACATTGTCCTCAGAGAGGGACAGACATGATGCAGACATGACGTCCAGTGAAGAATCTGTCTGAGTGGATCTGGAGTGGCCGGAGGCTGGAATATTTCAAACATCAAAAGCTGTTTTTTAAGAATATCAATGATCAATGTCAGTGGTCAATACAATGTTTTTTTTCAACTTTCAAAGATAAATAATTTATTAACTGAACCATAACTCCTTTAATAAAAGCCTATTCTGACCTCTGTGAGAGCTTTTATCAAGTCTTTTAAATGGAGTGGACGGACGTCCATCATCTGGGCTCTGCTGGCTGCTGCTCTGCCGCTTCCTCCTCCACTGATCCTGACCTGTGGACACAAAAACAGAAAACTCTGACGGCAGAGGTGTTAAATATCCAGATATCTCCTGGCTCAGTGTCTGGGTCAGGTCTGGCAGCGGATCCTGATTCCGGTCATCAGAACCGGGTCTCCAAACCTCCTGACCAGCCGTCTGAGAGGAAGCAGCTCTCCTGGATCTGGAGCGGCCTGAGGCTGGAATATTTCAGACACCACATAGTTAGTCATGTTTTATTAATAATCAATAATCAACATCAGTGTCTTGGTACTATAGTTACTCAAATTGAAGAGTTTACTTCACATGCAAGGAATCAAATACTTGTGATTACTTAGCTGGGAAAATTGGGGGATCAAATGGGTTCCCTCGCACAAGTTTCTTCACATTAATTTAGTAACTGTACAACATCATACCATAACACACCATGAACAAATGATAAACTAAAGCACTCACCTCCTCTTTCACCCCCGTGAGACATTGACATCCTCTTCAAAACTGCAATAAAAACAATAACTTACTAAATACAACACAAATAAAAAAGAATAAAATTCAACTCTCCTCAGAAATAATCCTCAAAAAAAAAAAAAAAAAAAAAAAAAAAAAGAAAAGAAAAAAAAAAAGCTAAAAAAAAAGAAATAACTGAAACTCCAAACTCCTTCTAAAATTAAAAGAACAATAAAATAAAAGTGTCCTCAGAAATAATATGAATTCTTTGGAAATAAATAAAACTGTGTAACAGAAATCTCCTCCGCTCTCCTTCTAGAATAAAAGTCTCCTCTCAGCAATCCTCCGAACAGCTTCAATCTCAAGAAATGCAAAAGTCTCTGAATTCACTTCGCCTCTCAATCATCAACAGATGCGATCTGGTTCCAGTGTGTTTATATGAGACAGAATTCATAACACGCGTCGCTATAGCAACTAACATTTGAATCGCTCATATGCACGCACACCTGAAGTCACGTTTGTGAGCAGAGCGCGTGAGCGCACATCGAATCTAAACAATAATCAATTTATTGAATACTTTTAATAACTTAATTTTGACGTTTTATTTAATACATATGAGATTTATTCTTTCTAAATTATTCGTATTATAATCCGTGGAATTATTCGTGTCCAAATCCGTCATTATCATAATTGAATAATAAAAGACACTTATAGTCTAATGGATCCCAGAGTCGTTGCTTTTATCCAAAAAGGCACAAGGGAGGATAAATCGGACATCATCATATTATAAACTCCAGATGAATTAAATTTGCCCTTTTCCGTATATAACCATCAAGGCCAATCAGCTTTCAGTATCACTATTGCGTCATCAAAGCGGTTAGTAGCAATCGATGTGAGGTTCAGGTATTGACGTCTGTTTTAAAATAATCAGGTTGTGCCAGAGTTTATACTGGATTCACGTGCTCTCGGAATTATCGTAAATACGAGTTTCTTAGGTAACAATTGCACATGAGCGCCCTCCCATTTAGAAACTTGAATGCAATGAGCTCATAATCACTTCAGAAGTGGGAATGATCAAATTTCCATAGCACGTGAAGGCAGCATAAATCTTATTGTTTACACATTGGACGCCTTGTAGATGTTGTTGGCCTATGTTAATATTGCAGTTTGGAAGCTTTCATTGTGATTGTCAGTTTTATAAACTTAAACCAATAACCCAGGATTTCCCAGGAAAAAATCAGGTTTTCATCTGGAGAAGGTTCATTACATTAAAAGAGCAGAGATGACCAAGTAATTTAATGACCAAGTAATGGAGGTCTACAAACCATTGATTTTGATTTAAAAAAGGCCTACCCTGAAAATTAAGTGGTTAAAATCTTTTCTAAACAACAACTTTTGGTTTCATATTCTCAGATGAATGAAGAAAATTGTGAGGAATAAATTTTTTACAGATTTCACTCCCCCACGTCTCCTGATCAAGTTATCCCAGATTCACCAACAAGTCATGTTATACTGGAAGCTCTTACAATTATAATTTCACACCACATAAGACTTCATATGGAATAATATATCACAATAAAAATAAGTCACTGTATAATAAGGACTGGATGGAGAAAGGTCGGTTGGTTCTTCATTTACTCAGTAGCAGTGGGTGTTTTATATCATAGGCTATCAATAATTTCTGTCTTAAATATAATATAACCTGTTTTTGGAACATATTCAATTATCAAAGCTATCCCTAACTCTATTATATTGTATCTAATTAAAGAATTTCTTTCAAATTCTACTTGTGCCTCCCATTACCCTTTTAATTTAAGGTTGCAGTTTCAAAGAAACTAAATTTCCAAACAAAACAACTAGAAATATGTTTGATAACATCTTGTTATTGTGATAGAAACTTGATTTCACAGATTTTCTTCAAAAAAAAAAAAAAAAAAATACAAACAGGATATACGAACAAAATAAAATTCCCACTAACTCCTAAACGCTAAGGAAATTCATATATTTATTTATTTTTTTAATGATGTATATCCATCCAGTGAATTTGAAAAAGATTGAATGTGTATGTTGTGATAATACTGAAACTACTGGTCCTTTATTTTTCCATTGCTTTATGGCTTGATATTCATGACTGGCTTTACCCAAAAGTTCTTCACTTTGGAGTCTGTTGTTATGAACAGCAACAAAGATGATTTTCTGGTTATTAGGCTAATATCCTTATTCTGAGAATACACAAATCAATATTTGAAAGTGAATTTGTGTATTTCACAGTGAGCTTCTTTACAAATGCCCTTAAAATGATTAAAAACGATTAAAATTATATATAAAAAAAGTTTCATGAATATGATTTATATAATAAATAAACCCTTTAATTTTATATTTAATTAATATTAATTTATCATATATATAGCCTATATATATATATATATATATATATATATATATATATATATATATATATATATATATATATGGTGAATTCAGGTGAATTTTCCAATTAATCTCAATGGCAAAAAGTGTCCCAATCATCCCATATACAGTTAAATAAGGTTAAAGAAGGTTTTATTTTCATAAAATGTGCGCGCGCGCGCGCGCGTGTGTGTGTGTGTGTGTGTGTGTGTGTGTGTGTGTGTGTGTGTGTGTGTGTGTGTGTTTGTTGAAAACTGTCTTACGTCTTTCGCAGACGTTACGTTACATCTTTTTTTCAAGTTTCATGTCATTGCATGGTGATGGACACTAGATGGTGCTACTGTACAACAGAAGAGATTGAATCAACCCGCGCAAGACAATGAGTTTCATAAACGTTTCATAAACCCTGAAAACGTTTGTGTTTGAATATATAGAAACATATCTACGAACATTTCTTCTAATGAACATCTAGCCTACAATTTATATGACTATATCAGGGAATATGTATACTAAACGTCCATTAAAGGAATGAATGCTTGTTTCAGTACTTAAAGGTGGATTTTAATCAGTTGTCATTTACATTCTACAAACAAGACATGGTATTTATATATTTATTTGTCCTTAGGCTATATGTTGATTTCAATTTAGTCTTTTGAGTGATAGTATAATCGCCTGCTCACTAGTGGAAACCACATAAGGATATGCTAAAGAAACATCACAGTGTTTTTTTAGAGGACTGTTCTCTGCAAAAACAAAAATAATTAATAATGACACTGATTATAAATAAAATTATTATATTATATTATATTATATTATATTATATTATATTATATTATATTATATTATATTATATTATCACTGTCTGATGAAGAATCTGTCTGTAAATGTAAAAATAGTTCAAGAGCATAGAAAACTCCTAAACACAAGATTGTTTCTCCTTAAATAAAATTCTGTCATTACAGTGAAATGTTCTGTTACAATAAAAAAGAAAAGTCAAAGTTGGAAATATGTGTTTCATTGGACAGTGGTAATATTATGTTATGTTATGTTATGTTATGTTATGTTATGTTATGTTATGTTATGTTATCTTTTTTCAATTTTATTATATAAAATAATGTCAGTCTGATCCTGTTCAATGAATTATTTTATGGTTCCAACTGCAGTTTTAGCTGAATTGACGTTTTCATTCTGGTTTTAAAAGTTCATCTGGACTGATAGCTGTATAATATGATTAATACAATCAGATAAAAAGATTACAAACCCCAATGGCTATATCATGCTATTTGTCCAATTGAATAACTGCTGGGATTTTGTTAGCGGCAGTGTGTGGAGAAAACTCAGCAGTTTTTTCTTTTTCTTTTTTTGCTTGCACAATCACAACTGCAATCTTCAGAGAGTTTGTGCTTTGTAAGGATGAAACTACATCCTATTAATCCTTCAAGAGGACAATAAACACCTCTGTTCCAGAGGTTACTTTTAAATTTAAAAATGAAAAATGAAAAAGAAAGATTTGCTGCAAAAAGATGAATGTGCACAGTTCTGAAAAAGCTGGCCGGTTGTTTTTTTAGGCCAATTATAACAATGAATTGACCCGTACTGTGATGTAAAGTATACATTACATGTGTAATACGCAATAACATTATCTCAAGGCATTGATATAAAACCAAGTAGGAAGCAGAAAAGGTCAAAAATAAATTTGCTCATCCTTAACCATGAATTACATCAGTGATTCAGCTTTTAAAAGATCACATCAGTGGTTTAATAAACTTTCACAACCTGACCGCTTCGGAAACGAGTGAATAGAGCTCTTTGTTCCCTGGTCCCGGTCTTTAATATTTTGGCTTGAACCACCAGGTCCCGATGTGGTTCATCAGCTCAGCAGACTGCAGTGTACCTGGAAGAGTCTTTCACTGCCTCAGGAAACACTTGCACTCAATAGGAGCCACCCCAGCCCCAGCTGGCCCATCTAATTTACCGCCACTGGTGACACTCTTCCTCTGAACCGTGAATATTTGGAGGGGTAGACTTCCCAAATACTTCTTTATTTTGCTGCCTCATTAGATGAACAGAGCTCCAGGGATGAACTCACTCTCAGTAAGGAGTGAGTTTAGTGGTGGATCATTTAGTAAATGTCACTCAGGTGACGGTTTTCCCACAATGCTCAAAAGTGTTTTCTAGAAATCACTTTTCAGGAAATAAAAAATGAGATTTTAAACTGAAGTGACGAAGAGTGATGGTTCAACCTTAATAATTTGGTTACAATAGCATGTAAAATAATATTTATGTATTTATGTGTATAATTGATGTGAAATACTGAAATACAGGCTTAACCATGTACAAACTGCATTTTTCTGATTATTTTGCATGACGTAACCCTTGTGAAAAAGAAGTGTGCTTATTTGTATTGAATTCAAGCTTGTACTTCAAATCTTAATAGTATATTTAAAAAAAAAAAAAAAAAAAAAAAACTGTACTTGCAGATTCTAAAGCACATGTAAAGAACTTTTAACTGTATAGTGTGTGATGCGATAGTTAATTTAATTCCAATGTACTAAATTACAACATCATTACACATGTGTAATTAAAAATATATTTAAATACATGACATGCAAGTTTCAACAGAAATTACATTAAAGTATATTTTAGTCTACTATAACTGTTTGTCATTTGGCAGCACACTTCAACCATATTTCAAAGACAATAGAAGTAATTATGAAATTACATACAAAGATGTATTCAAGTCCTACCTATGTGGGTCAAAAACACTCTAAAGTTCAGCAAATTTCATTTATTATTAATTAAACTAATACATTATCATTTCATTGGAATTAACATACAATTAATTCAATTAAGTGTCCAACATTAATTCATAATAATCCATAATATGGACACTTAATTGGATGTTAAATCTAATGAAATTAATCCATATTCATTACATTCAGTTTGCACTTAAGTATCTCTGTAATAAATAATCTGTTTAAAAGTATGCTAAAGTGTACTTTTTTTGGTACTTTTTCACAAGGGTAGAGTTATAGCATCTAAAACATTCTCCTAATATAATTCTTAATCTTAATTTAATATTCCTTAAATATCTTCTATAAATTTGAAAATAAAATCTTGATTTTGATAAAAAATGTGTTAACAAAACCCTTATAATAAATATATTTTAACTAGGTTTCTCTGAATAATAAAAACTCAATTTCCATAGAAATTGCTCCATTTGTGCATTAGGGAGGATAAAAAATCAGAGAGTGCCAGTGAGAGATGAGAAAGATCCGTGACATATTACTTTCACTGTGAGATTGATATGATGGCACTAAAAATGAGAGTGAAAAATGCTAATCAGGAAATTGATTCAACCTAAACCATGTGGTGAAGACATTTTATTTACAATGCATCATTTACGCCTTTGCTAAAGTTAATGAGATTTCAAATAATCCAAAATGAACAGCATTTAAACTGTTATTTGGTCTGGAAGCGAGCCTTGCTGGAGATTCGGGAAGGTGACAGATATCCATTATGGCATGATATGCCTTCAGTGGATAGCAGGAGTTTTGGCAAAGCAATCAGGAGAAATGTTGTGGTGAAGAGAACATCAGACATTTGGTCGCCAGGAGAAGAGGCCTTCACGAATCTGAAGGTTTGTGATTGGTGGTGGGGAGTGTGGCTTCAGTGGGGTTTGCTCAGTGAGGCCTTAGATCTCTGCCATACTGACAAACTGGGAAGACAGTGGAAATCTTGAGTTGACGTTACAATTTGACAACTCTCTTAGGTGCAGGAGAGCATCAGGAATTTTAATGAGTAGCCAGCAGCTTTTGATAGGATTGCCAGGGCTCAAGGGACGATTGTTACGTCACACAAAGACCTTAGAGGTTTGCACTGCTGAAAACCCCAAACCTTGTAATTATTCTTGAATAGATAAGAAGGATGAGGACTGTATGGTTTTTATTTGTTTAATTACAGCTGCAAAATGCTTACTTTAGTACTTTACTATATAATTTAAATAGAATTGAAAATAAACCATCATTTGTAATAGAAGTTTATAATTTTGAAATAATATATAAGCAGATTTTTTATTTCAATTTCAATAGGTATAGGTACACCTGTTCAACTGCTCAGTTGAATCACATGGCAGCAACTCAATGCATTTAGGCATATGATCTACTGAATTTCAAACTTAGCATCAGAATGGGGAAGAAAGGTGATTAAAGTAACTTTGAATGTGCAATGTTTTTTGGCGCCAGATGGGCTGGTCTGAGTATGTCAGAAACTGCTGATCTACTGGGATTTTCACACACAACCATCTCAAGGGTTTACAGAGAATGTCCCGAAAAAGAGAAAATATCCAGTGAGCGGCGGTTCTGTTGGCGAAAATGCCTTGTTGATACCAGAGGTCAGAGAAGAATGGCCAGACTGGTTCAAACTGATAGAAAGGCAACAGCAACTCAAATAAGCACTCGTTACAACCAAAGTCTGCAGAAGAGCATCTCTGAACACACAACATGTCGAACCTTGAAGCAGATGGGCTACAGCAGCAGAAAATCACACTGGTGTCACTCATATCAGCTAAGAACAGGAAACTGAGGCTTCACATGGGCTCACCAAAATTGGACAATAGAAGATTGGAAAAACATTGCTGGTCTGATGAGCCTCGATTTCTGCTGCAACATTCAGATGGTAGGGTCAGAATTTGGTGTAAACAACATGAAAGCATGGATCCATCCTGCCTTGGATCAATGGTTCAGGCTGCTGGTGGTGTAATGGTGTGTGGGACGTTTTCTTGGCGCACTTTGGGCTCGTTAGTACCAATCGAGCATCATTTAAATGCCACAGCCTACAGTATGTGAGTATTGTTGCTGATCATGTCAATCCCTTTATGAACACTGTGTACCCATCTTCTGATGGCTACTTCAGGAAGCCTTTAATCCTGGAAGCAGATGAAAAAGTAATCCATTCCCTGAGAGCGCAAGAGAACGCCTTGTTATCAGCACTACAACAGGTCTAATGCACATGGATATTACTCTCACTCCACCCCTTGCTGTTCTCAGACCTGTTCCTTTGCTCACACTGCAGGACATCTCAGCACCTGCCCCGAAAACTCAGGATCTGCTAAAGTGCCATCTCTTTTCCCAAGGTGCCCCAGTCCTATGGCAGTCCGAGGCACTCGGGTGCTGTTCTGTCAGTCCCGGTTTGGGAGAGAGATGGATTCTGGCTTCCAAAGTGAAACCGATACTCGTGAATTCCAAGGTGCAGACTGAAGAGGACCGTGGCTGTGACATTTTGATGTCACAGCTGCCACAGTTGTACTTCTTGAATTTCTTATTTGAGTAACACTCATAAATATTGCCAGACACTTTAACATACCAACAGCTGTTTTTCTACATCAGCCACATTCTTCCCCAAATGATTTTAAAGTTTGTATACAGACACAGCTTTCATGTGCAGATATTTACAGTGAAAAGGTTAAAGATGAACAAAAACAAAAAAAAAAAAAAAAGAGGAAAAAAGGAAAAAGCACTTCCTAAGAACATTTAACCATAGGGATGTCCTCATTATACTCAGTATATTTAACATATTTAATATACAGTATTGTTAAAATATTGTTTAACATATTGTTTTATTTTCATATTTAAATTCTGAGCTCTTTTTTAATGATCAAAGCACAGATTCAAAATCATTAAATCTGTCTGGTTCATAAATCAATCCAATATTACGGAAAGGAAAATAAGAAAAGATATTATCTTAAATATAATTAAATCTATTTTTAGGATTCTTTTGCATCGTGACATAATTTCTAGATAATTAAACACCCTCTCCTCTAAATTCCCAAATGCTAAAATCTCATTACTGTAATGTGAAAAAAATAATTATTTAAATATATTTATATAGCATGTAGTACTGCCTCTAATTTATGCTGATGTAGATAAAAAATCCCTTTACATTATTCTTCTACTCTACATACAATATTGTATAAAAAGAACCATATTATAATAATGTGAATGTAGTGGGATTCAACATTGAGAGGGAATTTTTAATGGAATTAATGGATTAATGGATTTTTTTTTACCAGATTAATGGAAAATTAAAAATATACATACATACACATTATTGTAAATGGTATAAAAAAGTTTATAGAAGTATGTCTATAAAGAAAATAAAAAGAAAAGAAAAGAACAGTGAGTCAATGAAATGTGATTTATTTTTTTGTCATATTTAATTACACATAGGGATACTGCATGAATTTCACACAGCGCAGTTCTACAATTTATCATAAACTACACCTTAGACTAGATCCACATTATGAATATCCTGAAGGCCATAACTGCTAAACATACTTACACAGTTTAGACTAGTTTTACGCATAGAATTGTGCTTATATATCATTCTTCTAAAAGTATATTGCTGCTATAAAATGAAAAGCATATCAATATACATATAGATAAAGATTAGAATAAAGACAGCAGTAAGAGGGAAGGTGGGGATCTACTGCAGTCTAGAGTGTGAGATTTGGTTCTGAATTCTTGGGAGTTGGTGAGATCTGAAGAAGAAAAAACACAAAAATAAAGCTAGAGAAGCTGCAGGGTGTCCAATGTGAAGGCCATGTTTTGGTCTGATCCTCTGGCAGCCAGTATTCTGAATCGGACGGACATCCTTTACACTGACCACCCTCATTGACATCTGTTTGCCAACAGTGTCCACCCAAACATCGATCTGCCACCAGCTTGTGTCCAAATATTTTACAATGTTGTATATCAAACTTGAATCATTCTAACTCAACACAATTACTTATTTATGGCCTTATAAATTATTCTCCCTGATATGAGCCTCAGTCACGTAAAGCTAATTTGGAGTTTGTGCTGTTTGGTCTGGCAGTGGGTAGCTGCTTCTATTCATGACACATACACGCACAAAGTTCTGGCTTTTCTCGATCCTTAATGGCTAAATGCACAAGGGAATGTTTTACTGTTAATTTAGGTCACAATAGAGATGACTGCGCTCTTTATGGAGTGTGGTCACATTCAGTCTGCGTTCGTGTTTTAACTGGTTCCCATGCTTATTAGCTGTCTGAAATAGTACAAGGGCTTTGAAAATGTACTCATGCTGCCTTTTTCTCAGATTTTATTTTGGGGTTAAAGTAAACAGCTCATAAGAATAAAAATCAAGAGAAACCATATGTTGTACTTTATGCACTACTGTTTGATTCAGATGAAGGATAGCTTCCCACATAGCATTAAAATTGCTGTCAAACATGTTCAGTTGCTGAAATTCATGGTCAGAAAAAAGCAATTTATGCAGAACCGTTTAATATGTTCTGCATTATTAAAACAATAAGCCATGCAATAGGCCAACAAATTTTACCATGTGAAAAGGGTGTCCTTAGGGAGGTGAAGCTTGTATACCCTTATAAAAAAAGAAGTGTGCTTAATTGTATAAAATGTGCATTTGTAGTGTACTTCAAATCTACGGTAACTGCTAGTTGTTCGCACTAGTTCTTAAGACACAATCTTAAAGGGTTAGTTCACCCAAAAATGAAAATTCTGTCATTAATTACTCACCCTCATGTCGTTCCACACCCTTAAGACCTTCGTTTATCTTTGGAACACAAATTAGGATATTTTCGATGAAATCTGAGAGGTATATGACTCGTCCATAGACAGCAATTTAGCACTTTCAGGTCCAGAAAGGTACTAAAGACATGGTTAAAACAGTTGACGTGATTGCAGTGGTTCAACCTTAAAGGGTTAGTTCACCCAAAAATGAAAATAATGTCATTTATTATTCACCTTCATGCCGTTCCACACCCATAAGACCTTCGTTAATCTTCTGAACACAAATTAAGATATTTTTGTTGAAATCTGCTGGCTCAGTGAGGCCTCCATAGCCATGACATTTCCTCTCTCAAGATCCATTAATGTACTAAAAACATATTTAAATCAGTTCATGTGAGTTCAGTGGTTCAATATTAATATTATAAAGCGACGAGAATATTTTTGGTGTGCCGAAAAAACAAAATAACGATTCGGATCACGTGTCAAACCGCCAAACTGCTGAAATCATGTGACTTCCAAACCGCTGATTCGACACGCTGATTCATAACACTCCGAAGCTTCCTGAAGCAGTGTTTTGAATCGGCCATCACTATATAAGTCGCTATTTTGTTTTTTTGGCACACCAAAAATATTCTCGTTGCTTTATAATATTAATATTGAGCCACTGTACTCACATGAATTGATTTAAATATGTTTTTAGTACATTAATGGATCTTGAGAGAGGAAATGTCATTGTTGGCTATGGAGGCCTCACAGAGCCATCGGATTTCAACAAAAATATCTTAATTTGTGTTCTGAAGATTAACGAAGGTCTTACGGGTGTGGAACGACATGAGGGTGAGTAATTAATGACAGTAATTAATCAGATTTTTTGGGTGAACTAGCCCTTTAAGGGGATAGTTCACCCCAAAAAGAAAATTCTATCCTTATTTACTCTCCCTCAAGTTCCAAACCTGTTTAAAGTTCTTTCTTCTGTTGAACACAAAGGAGGATATTTTCAAGAATGTTGGTGATACCAGTTTGGAACAACTTGAGGGTGAGTAAATGATGACACAATTTTCATTTTTGGGTGAACTATCCCTTTAACATTATGGCTGTGTTTATGCAACTAGCCCCTTGTCTTAATCTTACATGTTTTTAATGTGTGAAATATCATTGTGTTTATTTACTGTGGCAGGAGAATCAGGAGTTACAAGTGAATAAAAGCATCCATAAAATCTTTAACATCCAGCGAGGCCTTTAAAACCTCTCCCGTCTCTCTCAGAATGTTTCTGGCATGGCGGCTCTGCTGAACTGAATCACACATAAAGTTAAAATCTTTCCTCGATGAGAAAATCCTTGGGGATTGTAAAAAGATTGAAATCTTTCTAAAATTGCAGCATAACAAAGTTTGATATTATGTGATTGATTTGATTTTACATTGTTATTTATGTATTAAGAACCATTATTTTTTTCCATCAAGCAAAACTCACTAAAGCTGATTTCACGAAGACTGCCAACAGGTTTCTTGCATTAGTTTGGAAGGCACACTGAGAAAGGTCTTTAGTTTTAAATCTTTCATCACAAAGGCTGTACAACACATTTACTGCTACTCTGTGCCTTTTTGCAATCCAGTTACTGCATTACATTAAACCTTCTGACAACGCTCACCTGAAAATCCATTTCATCCGGCTTCAAATTATAATATCATCTACATTTTTGGCAGGGGGTGATAAGCAATCATCTCCCAGATAACATAGACTTTCCAAACCCTCATTGTATGAGGAAATGGCTGCACATTTCATTACCGTTTCATGCATTTCATCAGCATTAGTGATGTCATTGTCAGCTTAAAATGTGAGTCTGCACCGATATGTGTTACAGCCGGCAAAATTAGTGGTGCATTTGTTTCAGTTATGGCTGTTTCTTCAACTATGGGCACTTTTGACCCTGTGGACTTTTTAAAAGAAGCTCACTTGCTTTTCACACTCTCACTCATTTATTTTGTCAGCTAACAATGTCCACCGTGAATTTACAATTTTTTTTTTTTCTAAATGTAATAAACATTTCCACAATAATGGCTTATCTCAAATTATGTATTGTGTTTAATAGCATTTTGTGATGGAAATTTGAAAGAAAAAAAAATATATATATATATAAAAAAAATATATATATATATATCATTTTTTTCCAACCCTACATATAATCCTTTTGTTTCACTAGGATTGATTTCATAACTAGGATACATAACTTTATGTATCCTATTAAATAATGTTGTCACTATTTTTGCATAATTTAACTAAATTACAGCTTGGTTACAAATTATAAACAATTATTATATTATGTTCACAGATGATTTTTCTTCACACTTCATGTGTCTTGTGTGAAAATATTGTGTTTGTATGTATTATTTATGTATTATGTTTATTTCATATATATATATATATATATATATATATATATGTGTGTGTGTGTGTGTGTGTGTGTATTATAATCAGTTAACATAAACACATTACTCAAATTAAGTAAATTATGAAGATTAAATTAATATTACTTTACTTTCTGAATGTTATTAATTCATATAATTGCTATTAATATTGAACATCAAACTGGTTTCTTAGCATTTTCTTCACAGAAAGCACAAATTCAATGTATTTTCCTGCCCTCTTTTGATTGACAAGATCATCCCTGAACCATCGGCTGTTTGTAAACTATTGGCCGATAGTTGCTTTTATCGGCCGATACCGATTATTGACCGAGATATTGTTGCATCTCTAATATATATTATTTAAGAAGAAAAGCATTATGAAGTTTTTACCCATTTAGTTTTACTAGTACTAAGAGTTTTCCACCTTCAGCATGTGTTTTTTTGCTCACACCATAATATATACAGTATGGATTTTCATTGTTCAAGACTGAAGGTCTGGGTCTGGGACTTGGGTAAAACAAATGACATTAATATAAAACAACATTTGAAAAGTAGCAAAAATATATGATAAAGGCATTGTAAAATGTCTTAAATGTGGCCTTTACAAAAAAAAAAAAAAAAAAAAAAAAAAATCTGTTAGTGTTAATAAAAAAATCAACCCATGGCAAATAAAAGATCCCAAAGTGCACTCAAACTGAAAAATTTTTCATCTTGTTATTTTTTGATGTTTCAAAAGAGATGAGATGGCACATAATGGCATTCCTTACATAGCATTTTTTCATTGCGGTCAGCATTATGTATTTTGGGCAATATATACCAACTGGATGTGCATCAAGCAGGCTCGTCTGGGCTGAATTTGAATTGAGACTTTAGAAAACTATTTAAACTGTGGCTCTGAATCATGATTGAGTCATTCTCTTGTCTATTGCAAACTGGAGTGCTTTCATGTAGACTGTGATTGGGATCATGCTGGGTGACCAGTGGAATCACTCAAACAGTGAGGAAAATGCCGCCAACACATAAGCAAACCATTTCTCAAAGCCACGACTGTCATCATAAGAAAAGGGAGAGCTGAAAGAAAACCAACATTTTAGAAATATCCAGGCTTTAAAGCTAAATGTTTGAGTTCCTGTGGATATTCTGGACTTGGTTATGACCTCATTATGTCATATGAATGATGCATGTCTCACAACAACTCCTCTATTAACAGGAGAGGAACCACGGAGATTTCATGTGGAGCCATTTTGCGCCAATAATTTTTTTCCAATGGTGTAAAAAGTATAACTCAGCATGCTCACTTCCTTGGTATGAGTGACTAAGCCAAACAGTGCAAACGTGGTAACAGATGCTGAACTAAATACATGTTCTCAACAGTAACACATTGATTACCAATAATACATTTGGATCTCATATAGAGAACGTGTTACATGAATCACGGATATATATCATGTAAATGTTGATAGCTTAAAAACATGTTTTCATATTCCTATAATGACTGTTTGATTATAAGTATTTTTCCAACGATCTGACAGTGATATATAAGGGAGGTCAAATATGACCTACAACCCTTAAAAATTTACCATCAAACTCTGTCATTTACTCTAAATATAAAATGAATTCAATTATCATTCCATAAGCTCATTACTGTAGCAGGGAATATAGGGCTCATGGTGTGAGCAGAAAACCACATCTATGCTGAGGGTGGAAAACTCTTAGTACTAGTAAAACTAAATGGGAAAAATATTTCATAATGCCTTTCTTCTTAAATAATATGTGGCCTGATGTTTTTTAAAGAAAGACTATAGCCTATATTTTTGAGTGTTCCTTTTTCACTAGAAATTACAGCTCTGAAAGAAAGCTACACATATTCTCAAACATTTCTGGTGATGTGTTGTGCCAAAGTGTAACCAATTTAAACCATGTGTAACATAAAAGGTCAGGTTTTGCAATAACATTCAGAGAACAGTATTTCAATCACGCAAACTCTTGCAATAGATTTTAGCAGCTTTTATTGACAAACAACATAGCAGATCTAGACAGGTGGTGCTGGGAAGGAGGAGGGCTAAAGAAAATTGAAATTGTCATGGTGCACAGTACTGAGCTGAACCAGGTTGCGTAGATAAGAAAGAGAGAACTATGCATCAGACCTATATAGTATATTATGAGACTTCTAAGCAAATTTCTTTGTGAGAATGGCACAAATGTGAGGACATTTTCAATGCTATCCTCAATGAAAGGAAGCCATAATCCAAGTGTTTGAATGTAAATGGGCCATTGAGGATGTAGTGCTGGTGTGTGCCACTTAAGAATTATGAACTGTGTACTTTAGACCTTCAGTCAACAGCTGAGAATGTAATGAGATGGCCTGGACCACAGGCTGGCCCACTTTATCATATGCCACAACATGAAAATGACACTGAAGCCCCATACATCACCAGTCTATCCAAATAATGCCCTCACACATAAAGTGAGACAGTCTAATAGCAGGGGGTCACGGAGGCTGGGCAAGAACCCTTTTGCAGTTTAAAATCCCATTACTGCTGTTTACAAACCCACCTTACCAAATTTATCATGCTTCAGAGTAACTTGTTTACTGACAGATGGTTTGCCACAAAATTCGATTCTTTCCAATACTTTTCTCGCGACTGAGAGCCGATCACTCTCAAGCCTTGGGCAACATATTGGACATCTGAGGTTAATTCATTTTATTTATCAGCCTGACAGTCAACATAAAGCAGAGAAATCAGCTGGATTTGAAGCCGTGCTCTAGAAAGAACAATAAAAATGCACAGAAACAATAAAAAAGTGTGTCTGACAGGAAGCATGCATAAAGTGTCATGTTTTTGGCTTAGGGATCTTTTTGACATTTCCAAATTTTTTATTGATGGATGACCCACAAACGGGATCCATGACTTTCGAACACAATGTTTGAGCGCCTTTGTATGTCATAAATTAAGCAGGTTAGATATATTGAATAGCATGTCCCTCTCCTCATATTGCAACCAGATGTCACTGCATTTCAATTAAATTCAAAGACAGAACTACGTGTTTCATAAAAGTCGTGTTTCCCGAGCAGATGCAGGATGATCAGAGTGTTGAACAATGCAGTGGAGATATGTGATCTGTGTGGATCACTGATGACTTCAGACACAGTTCTCTCTGACTCAACATCTCCAGTTCAGACACACATTCTCCACTTTTTGTCTCAAAACTTCTCTGGCGTTTGATTTATTTGTGCTTGTGTCACCTCCAGTTACTCTGTGATGGACTGGCCATCTGTCCAGGGGACAGAGACGCTGGGTAGGCTCCAGCATCCCGGTGACCTTACATAGGACAAACAGATTGGAGAATGGATGGATCAGTGTTACTGAAGAGGAAATGTCTCCTTCACATTTCAAAAATCTCAGTTATAAATTGGCATTCTATAAATATATGTGTCATGGAGTGAGCAGGCAAGCAGATGAGCGGTGGATCCAAATGTAGCAAAACGTAATTTATTTAACAAAAAAACAAAGATGGGTATCCAAAGGGCGAACAAATGCAACACTTTTGCAAATGTAAAGACAATACATGACAAGGTAGTAAGGAAAACTGAGGGCTTAAAAACACAGGATAACAAAGCAGACTAGAAACAGGTGTGCAACTAAGTCAGTAACCATGGCAACAAATGAAGAGCGGGAAAGTGGGGAACAAAGGAGAACAAGATGATACAAACTAAAAATCCATCAAAACAGAACATAAACCTGACATTATGAATATAAAATTTCATCTTGGTTAATTTGGTGCTGCTAATAAGTATGCCTATGTGATAAAATAAGTGTAGTTCTTTAAAGCATAACAAAAGATTATTAATTTGTAACTACAAATATATTTTAAAAAAATGACATACCATAACGAATATTTCAGTTGACCATAAATGCTTGTCAGTACATTTGGCAATACACTTTAACCATATTACAAAAACAATAGTTTTGGTGATAATGAAATTACATTGCATTTAATAAAATGTAATTTTCATTTAGTTCAAATATAAACTTGCATTTAAGTGAAAACATTACATTCGATTCACACTCAAGTATATTATTTAAAAGCATATTATTTCCATATTAAGTACTCTTAAAAGTATTCTAAAGTGTACTTGAGTAAATAAAAAATGTAAAAAAAAAAAAAAAAAAAAAGTTTTAGATTTGGACAGTTTTAAATATTTTATTTGTTTGCAGCCATGTCCAAGTTGTCAGCATCTGTGCTTCAGTCTGTCTCTCCATTAAACCTTTATTTGTAGCTTGTTAGTGACTTTGTCCCATGACCCTCTTCTTCATGACAGATCAAACCTGGAATAAATCAAGTCAATGAAAATTCCATTATGCTCTCACACCAATGCCCTATAACTCAATAAGCAAATGTGAGCCGTGCCCTTGCTGTTATGGGGGGAAGGCACGTGAGTGCAGCTTGTTGCAAGAGATGTACACTCACACATGGACGCATACAAATGGGTAATTGCGAGAGTGCTGTAGGCAATGTCATCAAGGACTCTCGGCTGGCCACCTCCTTGCTGAAAATATTACACAAAAAATACATAAATGTGAGGGAAAAACAGGCAGTTATTTAAATCCCACACTCTTTCACACATGCAGATAACCTCCCACTCGTAAAGTGGAAATAAAATGCACTTGTGTAACAAAAGGAAAGCACAATAAATTACCAGTGTTATTTCAGAGTGAAGCTTTCACTTGCTCATACATAATATGGGATTACCATTTCCAATCCATATATCACTCCAGTGGAGTCATTCAGGGAGCAAGACCCATCCAATCATGCAAGCATCCCTGCCAAAAGCTGTAGATTAAAACCTGCAACTGAGAATCCATTCAAAATACTTAAGAAGAAGTGCCACTGTACATTGATTGTTTGTGCATACATGACATATGTCATACCAGCCCTACATGTTAAAAGCACATGCAGCTGTTCAAATCAAAGACCAAATGAAACTGATTGAAAAAACTGATTGAATTTTTATTCATTGTACACGAGCAAGTAATTTTTCTTTTGCCACCTCACTTTGACCTCCAGCTCATTGTTGTCTTTGATCAGTGGTCTCAAAGTACCAGACTTAGGGAAGTCTTATAAGGAGGTAATTATCAGGGTTGCACAGGAGACTTCCCTTGATCTCAAATCTTGTTCACTTCCTTACATTCAAATCAGCAACACTGCCAATACATGCAATAACCAATGAAGTTTGTGTGAGTTTTCTGCTTCTCCGGGTGTGAGAGCCATCCGTTCCTGTAGGCATTCTCGTAGAGTACGAGGGCATGGAGTGGAACCCCGTCAAAGTCCCTTTCATGAAAAGTCTGTTCACTCAGCAGCCATATTTGTAATGCCTCCGGGCAGCTATTTTGGGCATCCAAGACTAAGTCCTATCTATTTGAATGGGAAAATCCTGAAATCTCAAAAACTGCTTGGTGAACTCAAAATTAAATAACATACATCCAAAAGTTTGGAAACGCCCTAGAAAAGTGGGGTTTTGGACAATATTGGCATGAATCATTTTTAATTTGTGATAATTTTGCACCGATAAGGGACAACACAAAACCACACTTTGCCAGGGGTGTTTCCATCCAATAAATGTTGCTTCTTATGCTCAAATAGCATTAAAAAAAGCTTCTCTTTCAGGCTAGACCAGCCAATGCGCATGTGCAGTTCTAAGTGCGAGCCTCAGGTTTCTATGGGAACCGGAGCTTCTAACGGTAGCTGCAGTGACGCAATGACTTTACCAATCAGCAATTGGCTCTATTACTACTCTTAAGGTAGGACGTATTCAGCAATATTGCGTGTTGCAGTTTCTCCCATTCATAACTAATAGCAGTGAACCGTCTTTCTATATCTATAGTCTTTGACCCCGTCCATGCTCCTTCCGCTGAGGGTGAACTGTGCCTGGTCTACATTTAATTGTTTGAGGAACTGGAAAGGATTATTTCCCAAAGTCTCCCATTGCCACTGGACCTGCCCAGCTCCAAGTCTCCTTCATTGCTGCTGATCCTAGTCTACTTCATCAATGATAGTCCCACCCAGCCTCCATTTCCCGCCTCCTTCTGCCTAAACCATCCAGTTCCTTGGCCTCGCCTCTGCTGGCTCTCTTCAGTCCCTCAGCTTCTCCTTTGGTGGCTCTGCTATTTGGATGTGCCTTGGGCCTTCTGGTCTTCAGCTACACCTTATTGTGTAGATTCCCTTGCTCCACCTCGTGCCGCAGAGCCCGTTACTCCACTTCAGCCCGTTGACCAGTCGGATCCACCTTTCCACCTCGCTCCCTCGGCTCCACCTTGGTCAGTCGTCACTCTCCGACTGTATCTCCTTCCACCCCTTTGGCCCTGTCAGGCTCCTCCTTTCTTCCGGCTCCACCTCAGTCCTCTGGCACCCTGGCTCCACCTCAGCCACTTGCTGCTCCTTCTTGGCCTCCAGGTCCTACTGTTTCACCCAGCTCTGCCTGGGTCTCCAGCTCTCCTGGTTCCACCACTGTCAGGCCCTGTTTACACTAGTGCATTTTCGTTTTAAAGCGAACTTTTGCTACAGTTACGCCAATCATTTACACTACTCTGGAGTTTTCGACCCTCGAAAATGGAGACTTTCCAAAATGCTGCAGAGCCCATTTTAGTTTGAAAATGCTGGGGTTGCATTTAAGTGTAAATGGACCAAAACAGAGAATTTTGAAAATGATGGCATGGCTGCCCACGCTCGCTCTGCATATCCTTGATGACCGTATAAACAGTAACATGGAAACTGAACTGCAATCTTTGCATGCTTTGTTGTAATTTTTAGCAGCCACTGTGCAGTTAAACTCTGCTTTTTTAATACTGCAGATACCTACATGCGCAAGAGACAACTGTTTACACTTGTACGCGCATGCCCAGTGTGCATGAACGGTCATGTGACATGCATTTTCTGGTCGTGTAGTGTAGACCAGTGGTTCCCAAAGTCGGGGTCGCGACCCCCGGTGGGTCGCGAGACAGTGAGGAAGGGGTCGCGAGATGATTTCCAGAAATGATTAAAATAGTATATTCTATCAATAATTGTCACAAAATACTAAAAATAGTAGTTAAATTAAAAACAAAAACCATGCAAATAAAAAAAAGCCATCAACCTTTCGATTTTCCTTTCGCTTGGCCGTGACTCCTGAGGTGATTACGACAGATTAATGACATAGTAGCAACAGCATCAGCTCAGCAGGTCAGTTTACTGCAACATGTTAAACATTAAGACATGTGCACGTAATTCTTTAGGCTTTAAGCTTTGGATATTATTTTTGTCAAAATGAAACGTTGGTTAATATCGATCAAAAAAGAAAACGCAGGGAGGCAGCGGAGGAGAGCGGAGAAGCACGCGCTTCACATATGCCGCGTTTGCAGTGCGCAACTGATCCATGGCTGTGTATCACAAACACAACATTTACTTATTTTTATTTCAAATCCAAAAGTTGTTACTGAATATGGCTTGTCAGCACAGCGATTCTCTTTGTATAGGCCTACACTATATTTCATAGATTCACGTTTAAACGCACTATATTTAAACGTTTTATTCATTTCATTACTTTATATTTATCTGAAGTAATACTTTAGTTTATATATTGCTCACGCAAGTGGCAAAACATTTAAACGTAAGCTTTATGTTAAAATCAAAAACGTTTTTTAAAAAAAAAAAAAAAAAAAACTTAAAATAGACAAAAACAGGCGACTCTCGTCTTTTCTTTCCTTTTAAATCTTTTTACAATAAATCCCTCAGGTCATAAAGAACTGTTTTTCCACCTTCAGAGGCGAGTGCTATTGTTTATGTCTCCTTGTTCACCTAAATGCCTGGTAAGGTGTTATTTTCCTTGCTTTACCCGAGGCAGCCGTGTTTAAACTGTGTAACAGAGACTTTGAACTATATGAATCTATGATGAAATTACTAGTTTTTTCGCGTCAATACATGTTTATTTTAATGCGAACAGTGCGCTGTCGTTTTAATTCAGCGCTGTGCAGCACAGCAAAAATAGACTCGGCGCGTAAATGATCGCTGCACTGCTGCAGACGCACCGCTCCTGGAACGCACTGCCGGACCGCATCCGCGTGCAGTGTGAAATCCGTTAATATGGGCACAGAAAAAAATGCGCACTGCAGAGTATGTGTGAAACATGCGTTAGTGCGTGTTCGCCTTTGTGCACAACTCGTTAACCACCTCCGAGGATAGTGGGGGTCGCGAGTCACTGGCATCGTTATTTTGGGGGTCGTGGGCTGAAAAGTTTGGGAACCCCTGGTGTAGACGGTGATTGTTTCTGAAAGTCTGTGGAGACTCGAGCGTAGATGAAGATCATTTTCATTTTAAAAACACGCCGTTTTAAAACGAAAACCCGCTAGTGTAAATGGGTCCTCAGTCAGGTAACGTGTTTGATTTCTATGCTTATTTTTCCTGTGATCTCCTGCGTGTTCCCAGTTAGATTTATGATTAAAGACTGTTTTTGTTGAATTCTCCGTCATCATGCAATTACTACAGCTACTACCAGGGGCACGAGAAAATGCTTTAGGTTAGGAGTGCTGTTTTTGTTTTTTTTTGTTTTTTTGGAATAAGAAACAATATCGAGTTGATAAAAAACTCCACAAAGAACAAGTGTATCGGTGAGAACACTTGTTTAAACAACATACACACTGGGACATTTGACTGCACATCACATTTTTGACATTATTGGTACTGCTTGCAATCATATTACAACAGACCGGTCAATGGGAAATAAATAAAGACTTTAAATAAAAGGGTTATTGAGCTGTTTACACTGTCATATACAATAAAAGAGCCTGCACAGTGACAGGAAATAAAAATGAACACAAAACCTGCCTACCTTACTCAATACCGAAGGTGGACTTTCTGGACGAATTCTTTCTACACACACTGCAACGGTCACAAAATGATGTCACACTCTGTGCATATGTTTTAAAAAACATAATTCAACAATAAATAACATTTTTTTAAATAGCCCACTAAACGTGTTTTTTACAAATAGATTTCAAAATGCTAAAAATTATGAAACAGAACAAAAAAATTGTGTTGCATTTACAATCCTGAGAAAACAGGGGGCGCTGCAGCACCCCAGCACCCCTTCTTCCCATGCCCCTGGCTACTACTGACAAAAGTAGGCCTACTAAAAAAAGATTATTATTTTCAAACAATAGTTTAACTCTTCATTATTCAACAAAACAGAAAAAACTGAAAGAACATATGCAGCCTTTCTATTGTCAATGGAGTGCATGAAAAAAAGCAAAACAAAACAAAACTAATAACCACTGTTTTTGATGAAAAAAGAAGTTTTGCCATCCTATATTCACCAAAAAAAAAAAAAAAAAAAAAAAAAAAAGTGTCAGGTGAAAGCAGAGGCAGATGACCTTCTCCTCATGGGAGAGCGCAGCCTGTGATTAGCAGCATTAGATCTATGTTATTATGTTAGATTAATTGCAGGGGGCTGCGCTGCACCCAGCACACGCATCATTCTTAGCTCTCCTCCAGCCACCTGCTCCCCACGGTTCAGCTCATGCCTCATGAGTCCAGTGCAGCCATGAGAGTTCCAGCAAGGTCAGCCAGATACATCTGCCCCAAAGCTGAACGTCAGATTGCAAATAGGTAGGGTCCAGGTTGAAAATGGAAAGAGGGAAAACAATCATTTTCTTTTCATGCAATAGGACAATGAGGTAAATGTCTGGCTTTCGAGTGCGGAAAACAAGATCTGAATCAAACCTACTTCAGCAGATTTAAGCTGTAAGGAAGATCTTTTCCATGATGAAACCCATTCAATTGGCAATTATTGCTGCTGTGCTATAAAAGTCTCCACAGTTCGTCTGATTAAAAGATCAAATGGCTCATTTAAGCTTCCAGGTTCAATATTGGCAAGAATTCTTATGTCATACTTATAAAAACAAACATAAAATGCTTTGACACATTTGGATCAATGACCTGACACTCATCTTTTTTTGTTTAAACTATTAAATAATTTCTTGATTTATCTTACATGCAATGAAATGTGACTTGAATACATATTTTCTTTGATAAGCATGTTTTATATTTCTGAAACAGAGAAAGGAAAAGCCATTTTATTATATTATGGCATATGATATGATATTCTGGCATACAATAATAATAATAATAAAAAAAGTTTATTTTGTTTAATGGTGAAGAAAAATAAATTATATTCCAAAAATGTATAACATTTATAATAAAAAAAAAAAATTGTAAATACATATTTGTAACATTTTACAATATGGTTTCGGTTGATAGTTAAGTTCATTTTAACTAATATAGTTAACATTAACAATGAACAATACTTATTGGTCAATGTTAATTTCAACATTTAGCTACTAATGCATTTTTTTTTTTTAAATCAAAAGTTGTATTTGTTAACATTAGTTAATGCACTGTGAACTAACATGAACAAATAATGAACAATTATATTTTTACTAACATTAAAGGGTTAGTTCACCCAAAAATGAAAATATATATATTTCGAGAATTAGTCTGATTAGGGAAATAATAAGACCATCCTGACTGAAGAGAGGAGGAGCTGGGGATGGAGGAGGGTAATTTGCTCCTGAGAATGCAATAGCTGCTGATAATACTGAGGAGCTTATATATAGATGCTGTGATAGGCATCGTATTCCTATAGGTAGACGCAAGTCACCTGGGAGTCAGCTGATGCAAGCTTGACTGACGTGACCTGCCAGAACTGACGCTAACGCTAGATTTCTGTCAGGACCACTATCGTCAAATATGATAGATAATGCATAGAGTTTGTATTGGCGGTATGGTTCTGTTCTGGGCAAGAACTCCCTGCGCCTCCATGCAGCTTAGCATGAATAAGAGCAGGGAGAGCAGCAATAAACCCCCAAAACAAACCATATGCCGAAATCCCCCAACACAAACTGAGTGCGAAAATCTGAATGCATGTTTCTTTAAAATGCAGTTACCTGAATGAGGAATGAGCCTGGCTAGTGTTGTGTTTTTATTAATGAATGGGGGAAGCTTACACCCGTAGCGGCAGCAATCTGATACAACAAGCATGTTGTAGTGCATTTAGTTAGCGATTTTATATATTATACATATAATGGGGGAAGCTTACACCATTACCGGCAGTCTAGTCGGGGAAGCATACACCCATTGCCTAATACATATTTATTTATTATTTATTTTCTTTCTCCTATTGGGGGAAGCTTACACCCCTAGCGGCAGCAAACTGATACAACAAGCATGTTGTAAATCACAGACTAGTAAAAACTATGGTAGTCTGGTCGGGGAAGCATACACCCGCAGCAATAGCTCTGAGTTAGATGCAGCATGCAGCTAGGCACGAATACAGTGCTTCCTCATCATGAACAATTTCTGCTCCAGTCGGGCTGATTCCTTCGGCTGTGAAAGTGAAGATGACGACTCCCATGATTTCACACTCCTACGGGATCAAGTTCGATGTTGTTAGGGTTGAATAGAAACCTCACAGTATGTGCTTATAATATGCAGCAATGACACTAGAGCTTCGGTAACAAGCAAAAAAAATAATTTTTTTTTTCTCTCTTATATTTTTGCCTTCCATAGCAGCTAGATAGCCTTAAGAACAGCTTGTTCTAAATAGCAACTATAGCTTTAAGAAGGAGCGTTTTCAATAGCAATGTAGCTTTAAGAACGGCTTGTTCCAAAAGCAACTAACTGTTAAACCTTTAAGAACGAGCGTTTCCAATGCACTATAGCTTTGAGAAAAACGATGTTTACTATGTGCTGCGCCACAGCAGAAAATCCGTTTGCACCATGAATAGTTGTTTTCTGTCTCTACTGCAAGCTGCCTGAATCTGCGATGTATAGCGCTAAACACAGGCGATCCGACCAGCGTGTATGTTGCTATACAAACGAAAGCGACCCGATAAGCGTGCACAGCGATCGAGCCGGTTGCCACGACAACAGATAAGTAACGCACATCGCCAAATACGATCGCAAAAGCTTTGCAAAAACAATTTTACTGAGAAGGACTAGAAGCCTAAGCAACACTGATAGCTTAACAACAGCATGAGTTAGCTTTAAACCAATGAGCATTAAAAGGAACTTAGCTTAGCTTCGTGGAAACATTCAGAGATGAAGTTGAGTGAAATAGCCGAAGTGGATGTTTGATCTTCTCTTGAAACGTTTCTTCATGCGGGGAGTGCAGATCCATCTGAACTGCGGGTCCATGTCTAATTGCAGCGATGCGAGAAGCAATGCTAATGTTAACTCAGTCATTTCCAGTCAGTTGGTTTATGATCAATGCTGCGAATTCGCGTGTATGAGAGGTGAACTCCACGAATCCCTCTCGCTAAATTCCCGATTGCTCAATCCTAGTGAGATGATGCTGTTTGCCTGTCTAATTCGCCATATAATTTGCTCCTGAGAATGCAATAGCTGCTGATAATACTGAGGAGCTTATATATAGATGCTGTGATAGGCATCGTATTCCTATAGGTAGACGCAAGTCACCTGGGAGTCAGGTGATGCAAGCTTGACTGACGTGACCTGCCAGAACTGACGCTAACACTAGATTATAATTTATTTTTTTTTTGGTGCACAAAAGTATTCTCATCGCTTCATAACATTAAGGTTAAACCACTGTAGTCACATAAACTGTTTTAAAATATGTTTTTAGTAGCTTTCTGGGCACTGATAGTGTTTATTGTCTTTCTGGTAATAGAGGCCTCACTGAGCCATCGGATTTCATCAAAAATATCTTAATTTGTGTTCTGAGGATGAACAAAGGTCTTACGGGTGTAGAATGACATGAGGGTGAGAAATTAATGAAAGAATTTTCATTTTTGGGTGAACTAACCCCTTAACGAAGATTAATAAACGCTGCAAAATATATTGCTCATTATAGTTCATGTTAGCTAAAGCATTTACTAATGTGTTACCAACATATTTCACCAATTTTGTTTATTTTTAATTAATTTTTGTTATACATGCATTCAAGGAATATATGAACCCAGCATGAATAAAAAGATTACATTTCATCTCTAACTTGTCTACATATTTAGAGATTAATTATATATGTTTATAGATTAACACCAAATTTCATGTTGTGGCTTTTACAATACTCCCAATGTCCCAATAATAATATTGCAAAGCTGGGGGAAAGTCAGTGTGTTTGTCACAATGTCAGAGCATTGGTGGATGTATCAGGCCAGTGGCGGTGCAAGGTCAGCATCGCCTGGTATTGCATGTGCACATGCACCAGTTTCCCCATGCAGGGGCCAGAATCGGGGGCCTCCAGAGGCAGGCCTGAGCGCAGATGCTCTAGCTGATGTCACTGCTGGCCATGCATGAATGGATGCAAGGTTAGGAGGTGGTGCTTTGCCTTTCCCATTGCTGGGAGAGAAAGATGCAGAAGAGACAAAGCTGCTGACAGTGATGGCACAGCAAATGGAGGATTGAGCCAGGAGACAGACTGACGCTGTGCTGTGAAAAAAAGAAAGCCCTACTCTGCTCATGTATGTGTCCTTTTATAAAGTTTTAGGAGTGTCTGAAGTATTACAGATGAAATAAATGCCCACAAGGCTATTGGCTCAGACAGTATTCTCAATTGTTTGACAATTCCTGAATATGCAGTTTTGATTTTGTGCTCGCAATATTGTTTTGGGAAAATGGAGTATCATTTGAGGAAAAATATCAACAGTGAATGTGAATGAGCACAACATCCAGTGTCAAATATGTCCTGAAAGTACTTATTTGGATTGGATTTTATTTAATCTAGTTGAGTGAAAACTGCAAAAAAGAGACATTTCAAAAACAAAACACTTTTTAAACATGCAACCAAAATCCATAAATAAACGTTATTTTTATAAAGAATCTGAGGTCACACTTTGTCTTTAACTACACTGGGTTAAATGCTGGGTTAAAAACAATCTAAGTTGGGTTAAATTGTTGGACAAACTTAGCGTTTGGGTTGTTTTGACCCAGTGGTTGGGTTAAATGTTTGACCAACCTGCTGGGCAGTTTTATTTAACTCAACTATTGTCTAAAAACACTATATGCCTGGCTTAAAATGAACCCAAAATATGTTGGAAATTAAAAATCAGTTTTTACAGTGTACTGTGTACTAACATTTAAATACAGCTGTAATTCATTTATGTAATTACATCTACCCTGATGTTGACCCTTCCCTTAACCCACACTTAAACCTAACTATACAACCAAACCTGTCCTATCCTTCACCATATTCCATCTAAATAGCAGCCAAAGTGTTTGCTATACAACATGAACACACAATAACTACATTGTACCTAACATTTTTTTTTTATATAAGTACATAGTAGTTAAATACAGTTAATATAAACAAATTTGAAGTACAGCATGTGGAATATGTGGAATATAATTTTTGAAATGAAGTCTTTCACAGAAAACACAGAAAATTGTTTAGTATATTAAAAGGATCTAAATGTTGAAAAACAAAAATGTTTTTACAACAGCTTCTAATGTGGCTCATCCAATCAGAACAATGAACTGTCCTTTTACACAAAACACTGTAATGTGAGTTAAGGTGATAAAACAGTTTGTTTAAAGCACCCTGCAGAGAAGATCTGCACTGACACTCCCGGTTCATGAAAAAACATTTGCATGGTTATTCTTTATTTTCCTTTCTTGTATTTTCGAGCTTTTTACCAGGACACAACATGGATACAAAGCTTCTGCACTTGGCCAATAGAGGGTGATCTAATAGCATGAGTGTAACTGAAGAGGCTGGTTCTGTCATTCAGAACAGTTAAAAGATCAAATGTGAGAGCAGTTATTACGGTAAGCTTGATTGAGTTTCATTTATTTTAGATCAGACATACACCAGGGTATTGTTTGATAGAAACCACAAAAACAAAACAAAAAAAACATAAGTAACAAATTCCTTTTAATCTGGTTTATACTGTATATATCGAATGTTTTCATCGAATTCACAGATAAAATCTTTGGACTTTGCAATTAGAACCTTCATGGCCGCTGTTGTAAAGTTTTCCCTTTTGTGTGAAGGAAAATTGTGCGCTGAAATTCCATGGTAATTACTATCTTGACATCGTATCTCATTTATGCTTCATTTTCTTTCCTATTTTGTGCTCTAGCATTGGGCCATATTTTTTGCTGAAAGGTCTGCATGTGAAATTAATAGTCTTGGGTAAGAAAGAATAAGAATGATATGCATTTTTTTTCCCAATGTAATAGCCTTGAGCCTTGAGCTCACACCATATCTATTCATTACTGCATCAAAGAGACCTCTCCTCCACCAGAAAAGGTAAATAGTTGACTGGCTTGCCCCTTTGAAAAGAAAAATTGAATAATTTCTTCACTCTTTGATTTTATTTTTTTCTTTTGCCAGCACTAGAACCTCTTACCCTGGTTTTATCTAACAGTAATGGTGTCATTTTGCTTTTCTGAAATAGAATTCAGCAGGGGTCATATGTCTAGACTGGATTTTGATGAGGAAATTAATAAGACTTAGGGAATGCATTTGGTGGTCACCGACCGTTATGATTTTGTCAAATAGCCTCTCATTTTCTTTATGGAGATATAATTTTAGATTACCACTTTGAGTGAGGCTACATTAGCAGACCTGAATTATTCGAATCCACTGGATAAAATATACAGTCGGATACTTTTGTTACAGGAAATACATAGCCGTCCATAACATAACTTATTGTGTGAAGCCACATGAATTCATGCTTTGAACAGACAGCCATTTTCCTGACTGCTTTCATCTTTTAGAATACCTCACTTTTTTTTCTTTCTTTAAAAAAAAAAAAAAAAAAAAAAAGAATGTTGAGAACAGAGCACCTGCCAAAATAGGCTTTGTTGTTTATTCAGCAATATTTAATTATTTTCATTCCCAAACACTAAAACTAGAATAGCAAAAAAAAAAAAAAAAAAAAAAAAAAGATTTGAGAAATATGTGCAAATGTTGGGCTTTTTTTGACTGTAATAAGCAATAATGTTGCATGAACGGTAAGGCCAACATGCATATGCAGTTGAAAGAAAGTAGAATCTTGTTGTTTGAACTCTGTGGCTGTCTGTTAACTAGGTCATCACCGGCTGAGTGTATTTAATAGAACCTCTTGCCTGTTGCCTCTCTGTGACGAGAGGGAAGAGAGGACACCTGACCAGAACGGTTTTGCTCTCTAAGTGCATAATAGACAAAAATTCAGCTTTGCATCACAGGAATTACATTACATTACATTATTCCTGTAATGTAATTTACATTTAATACTTTAATAAAATATATTTAAATAGCCTAGAAAACATTTTTTTTTTTTTTTTTTTTTACATTTAAATAATACTTCACTTTATAAAATAATTGTGGATGGTCCAACCCAGCTAATTTTGGTTTAGAAAAATGTGATCAATTTAACAATGAAATCTGAGAACAGTTGTGATGGTGATGTGCTCTTCTTAAACTTTAGAGTAAACGTGTTTAACAAAAGTCTCCATTTGTTTGACATTGAATCACATTGCTGTCTAGGAGCAAAAATTGAGATACTGAAGATATACATGTATTTGCTATACTTAAAAGAGAAAAACATGAAAAAGAAGAAAAAAAAAGAAATAAATAATACACATTTAATCTGTGAATTGTAGGAAAATGTGAGTTACAATAATAATCGTTATCTTTGGAATTACAGCAAGTTTTATTATCAGTGTACAGTGTGTAAGCTTTGTCCTTTATCACATAATGTGATAACTACAAACAGCAGAGGTGACATTCATGTGGGATTTACAGCTCAGGTATCTCATATTTAAAGTGTAGCCTGAACTCTCTGGAGGGGTATAGCTGTGACTTGTCTTGTACAATCTTAAGAAAGGTAAGCCTGCGTGACTTTCATTACTGGCCCCCCGATTAAAGCTCGGCTCACATCGGATGGAAGATTAGCCCTCAATCTGGATCCTGTGTGATGTCAAAAAATAGACGAATGTGAACGTCAGGATTAAGCTGAATCAGAAGTAAGGGAAAAGGAGAGAAAGGAAAAGAAAGTGGGAGGAAGAAACACTGTGCCTCTGTTCTTCGGTTACTGTGTTTTCATGGGTGTAGAGTAGAGCCTTGCAAAACCAAGGGCCAGAGAGCCACGAGTTCTGGCTCCAAAAGTATCAATGGCTCAAACAAAGATCCATTTTTACGGTGCGAAAGCCCCTATAGATTAATCTTTGTTAAAGCTGTGTTTTGTTGTTTGATTAACATTAATGACGAATTTATAGGTTGCTTTCAGTAATGAACGGATCCAATATAATGACATCCGATTTCTTTCTCAACTGTTTACGTTGACGTAAGACATAACCAACTGTGTTTAAGAGAATACTTGCTAAGATGTGTATTTTAATAATTTTGTGTGTATGTTCAAGCGCAAGGAGAAGCAAAAGAGGAATCAATTTGGTATTTGTGTGCTATCTGAAACAAGCCTCTGTGTGTGTGTGGCTGTGCGCTCAGATAACAGCATATGTTTGAGTTCTCTTTCGCCTCCTCTTGCACTCGAATGTTTTAAAATCGCATGACTACAAATTGTCAAGAAAAAACATGCAAATGATAAACTTTCACTCTATGATTGTTAAACTTAGCACTTAATCTGCGAATCACATGTGTGCAGAACCGTGGGGCCTGGTCCGTATACGGATCACGGACCAACTGCAATCCGTTGCACCCCTAAGTACTGAGTGTGCGATAAACACAAGGGCAACAACCTGTTCAGTAGACCTGTCATTATAAAAGTGTTAATACTGAAATTTTCAATTCTACCCTCTAAAATCTCATGATGATGAGTGTAACATATGGCAGCTATTCAAGCCCTGAGGACAGATGAGTAGTCTGGGGGTAGTGTCACCTACAGATGAAAAAAAAAAAAGCTTATAATTTTTATTTAATAATTTGGTCTAATTTGATTATGATTCTGGTCTCTTTAGATTTGTCATACAGGAAGAATACAAGATAGTATTTGCTTGTTTTCAAGCTGAACCATGGGACTATGCCGTGTTGGTCAAATTATGTTTACATACTGTATGCTTATATTTTCAGAAGATTTTCCTGAAATCTAAGTCTTATTTTAACTATAATACATTTCCATTAACATGCAATTAAGTGCCCAAAAACATTACATCCAGTTCACAATTAAGTTCTTTGTTATATTATAAAGTATATTATATTTTTTGTAAATAGATACTCTTTAAAAGTAGCTATGTAAAAGTATTCCTTTTTATTTAATCAAAAACAAGGATAACATATGTCATTAGTAAAGTGTTGTAATCAAATAAGTCTGACCATGATTCCAGTAAATTACCCCAACACTGTGGTATTTCTCTCAGAACTGCACTCTTCACCTCCTGCATTGTTTCATGCAGCTGAGAGAAGGACATCTCTATGCCAAGCGTGATTATATCCCCATGCAGCTGCCTGTGTTCACAACAAATTTAATGGCCTCCTTCCCTGACTAATGAGCATAGCCGTCTTATGGGCATGGACATTAAGATGTTGTAATTTTGGAGATAATTAGTTTGCTTGTCAGTTTTATGTCTTGTACCTCTGTGGCATCTGAACATGGCCTCGGAGGTGTTCTTTGTTGTTAAGCACTGGGGAATTTAAACTTTTATTTAATTAACAAAATCCATTCTTTTAGTTACTTTCCATGTCTGTGACTGTTAGTTCTTTGGACAAAGTCTTTTCAAGTTTAACTTGATTTACAGAAGGAAAAAAGTTATTCACGTTCTATGTTAGACATTACCATATAGTTCATGTTTACTGGCTATACAGCAACCATTAGCAAGAGAGTAGTGCAATCCTTTGGGCATATTTGACAGAGAATAAAAGGGAGCAAAACAAACAATATATAAAGAATAATCCATAGTATATATCAGGAATTTAAAAAATACTAAGCACTGCATAGATCTAAGATATCTGATTACGGTCGTTGCATGTGAGCTGTAAAAGGTTGAATTTATTTTCAAAAAATCATTATGTTCTGTATATAAATAAAAATGTTCAAGTTATAGTTGAATAAATAATGACAAATTGACTTACAAAGCATCATGCTATATTTTAAAGAGCAGAACAGAAAATGCCCTGAAAACAAAGCAAGCAACTGGAAATTCCTTTTGGGAATTCCTAGTATACTCCAATAAGAGTTCACAGTGCATACCAGTCATAGCATAAGAGGCACATGGATAGTCACTGGGACTGCATAATCTAACCCAACATGTCCCATGCTGTGTTCCCTACCACAGCCAGCTGTCACAGTGGAAGTCTGCAAGTTTTAGTTTGCTTTTCAAAACAATACTGCAATTACAGCAATTGCATTGACAGCCCATTATTTGGTATTACAATTGGTAAATATATTTCTGAGGGGTTCCTTAAAAAGTTGTGCCTCTTTTAAGCGGGCAGTTGTCTTTCTTCCTTTGATGTATTTCTTATTGAAAGTTTGCATGTGTCATGGCTTGTCCCTAATTCTTAAAATAGCCAATAGGCTTAAGTTTGTGTCCACAGCCATGAAGCATGATTTGTTACTTGCTATTGTCAGCGGTAAGTGGAGGAAGAGACATCCCTTTATTCTAGAGAGCATTTCACTGGACAATTGGATAAAAATTGAACATGTCTCTGAGTGAAAATGTCATTAATATTTCTGTTCTGCAGGTTTTCTAAGCTAAAGTTGAAAACCATTTGTTAAAGGGATAGTTCACCCAAAAATTTAAATTATCCCATGATTTACTCACCATCAAGCCATCCTAGGTGTGCGGTCTTTTGCCGGAAGCCAGTTGTTTGAAAATATTAAGTTTTAAATATAGATATTTATTAACCCTCAGGAGTCGTATGGATTGTATTTTTTCTGTCTTCAGAATTTGGCCTACCATTCACAACCATTATAAACCTTGGAGGACTAAGGATATTTTTAAATATATCTCGGATTGTGTTCGTCTGAAAGAAGATAGTCATATACAACTAGGATGGCTTGAGGGTGAGTAAATCATGGGATAATTTTCATTTTTTGGGTGAACTATCCCTTTAAGATATTGTATCAATTTATTTCCCTCTTGTACCTCCCCCACTCCAAAAACACAACACAACCATTGCTCGTCTCCAAGCAATAGACAGTGTTTTATTCCTGAATGAATCATGTTTTGAACGAATCAGTTAAATGAATGATTCAGTAACCCATTCATGAAGTCATTCACTTGCTTCAATCCTGAATGGATCAGTTGTTATGAAAAAATCGTTATGAATGATTCAATTCTTCAGTCTCATAACATTATTTATTCAATTGGAATTGCAGCGTAAATGCATTCATAGCACCTCTGAGCTGCATTAAACAGGCTGTGTAAATACAATTAAATTTCAATTCACTTCAAACACTTTAGATATACAAAGAGGGGCACTCATATTATTTATGAATGGGAGAAAGTGCAACGCTCAGTATTGTGGAATAAGTCCCTCCTTCTAAATAAAAGACCCAATCGCTGATTGATAAAGTCATCACTGCAGCTGCCATCAGAAGTGAAACAGTTATTGTTCTGTGATGCGAGCTTAGGACTGCACATGAGCACTGGCAGATCTAGCCAAAAAAAATTTTGTGCCTTGTTTTTTGTGCACAAGAAAAATTTTTTATGAGACAGTTGTTGTCAGATTTCATTGGTGATTTCAAATATAAAATTTAACCTTAAGCTTGGTGAACAGCTTTAGAGAATTAGATTTTTCCCCATTCAAAGAGATAGGAGGCTGCATGACTGAAATAGCTGCCAGAGAGGCGTTTCAAAGATGGCCGCCGAGTGAAATGAGTTGACTTAAAGAGACTTTGCTTCAGATGCAGCCTCTCTGCCACCTCAGTATTAGAGATTGACCGTTATATCAATTTACCAATATTTTCCCCGATATTTAAGCATTTTACCATAATCGGATATTGGTTTTGTAATATTGTATTTACCGATAAACGCCGCCATCTTGTGGGTGTTTTGAGAATTGCGTGCAGGATCGCCATTACAGCACATGAGGGGAGGCGAGACAACGGCGTGCATAGGTAAAGTATACTTACCTGCTTTGCTGTAATTGGTAAACTTTATTTTACGTAACAACCATTAATGCACAAATAATACCCTGTCCAAATAAAGATGTAACTTTGCATGAATTAAATAATACAGCCATTAATGAGCACATGAGCACTTAATTTAATTCTCTCTCTGTTGTCTATGCTCATCAGTCTTGTGAAGTCATCTGCATTTTGCGGGTTGATGCTCAGGAAATGCTCCAGCACAGCCACCGCATGTAACTTTTAAGAAGATTACTTGTTTAAAACACTGTAATTATATAAACATTTACTATAACCATTAATTCGCGAATAAACATCCAAGTGTAAACAACTCTATGGAAATTAATTATTTATCTCCGCGAGCGACCGCAGTTTAAGTATAGTTCTGTGTAAACAGCGCTTTGTCAGCATATATTTCATAATCTGTTTCATAATCTGTTTGTTATATTCCAATATTCCAGAGAATATTATTCAGCTATTTAACATTATCACTCTTTAGCCTATTAAACAGCTTAGAAATCTACTAAAACTGTAGTTTAAAATGAAGTATTACATTTCTGCAAAGTTGATATGACTCCTGTCTTTAATTTATTTTTTCCATTTGAAAACATTAGACATTCTACATTTATTTTGTGTTTTGTTAACATTGGTGTTGCTGCTGCTGATGCTTTTTAAAGAAGATTTGTTTTGTTTTCTATGCGAGGAGGGAGTGATTGTTATAAAATGGTTTGTTCAGTTCAGTGGTGTTGTAATTGTGTCAAAAACAGAAGTATAACAGTAAATAAATATTGGGTCTGCATATTGGGCACACTCAGTATTGCAAAATACTCAGTATTGCAAAAAATAGACTTTGTTGTTACTGATTTCATTTGGTTGGTAACAGGCATTTATTCCTATTATTCTAATTGAATTTATTGATTAAATTTAAGAATATGACATAAAAGACACACACACATTTAGAAAAACTTTGTCCGTATAAGGAAAAAAGTCCCTGGAAATCAATTTAAGGAGCAAATATTTTGCCTTAAAAGAAGAGCTCATTTCTGTCATAGTGCAGGTATGTTTGTATCATTACCTGATGTGCATAATTCCTCCATTAAATTGTGTGCTAAAACAACAGAGAAAGCGCATACAAGTAAATGACAACACTATTATTAAGAACAATTCATTCTTAATAATTCCCCTCCTGAGTTTTCTCTCTGTGAGAAAAAATTAAATCAATAAATCTATTATTCCTCAATGTCAGTGTAAAACACTGTTTACTGGCACTAATCCATTAACATGTTAAAGCTGCTATTATTCATTACGTTATAAAAGAAAACAAAGCTAATTAAATTAGCTTTGATATGCACATAATAATTAAAGAGGATAGAAATTGAGGTCTAACCAGAACATTTCTGTTCGTTTAAATTGCATGCTAGATGAAGACCCTTGTGAAAAAGCATATTTATACTTAAGCATATTTTTAAAAAGAACATAATACATTTAAAATGTTAACTTTAAATGTATTATTAAATAACACACTACAATAAGTTAAAATTATAATCAAGTACTTTGTGCTTTAGTGTGTTAGTCAACACATCAAAATAAGTGCTACTTTAAAGCATGACAAAAGACTATTAAAACATAATGATTTAAAAAGTAAAACTTTTAATTTGACATTATTATTTTTAAAAGTGTACTTAAGTGTAAGTAACAGAAAGTGTACTCTCTTTAAAGGGTTACATTTCTGTCATTAATTACTCACCCTCATGTCGTTCCAAACCTGTAAGACCTTCGTTCATCTTCGGAACACGTTCTGACGTAAACACGGAGGCGCTGCATTGCATCAGCTGCGTAGGAGAATGATATGGTAGAGAAGAAATTGTTGAATAAAGTCGTTATTTTTGTTTTGTTTTAGCACACAAAAAGTATTCTCTTGGCTTCATAACATTAAGGTTGAAACATTGCAGTCACGTTGACTATTTTTGTCTTTACTTTTGACTTTTCAACAATATCTAGTGATGGGCGATTTAGAAACACTGCTTCAAAGCTTTACGAATCTTTTGTTTCGAATTAGTGGTTTGGAGCACCAAAGTCACATGATTTCAGTAAATGAGGCTTAGTTTACGCCAGCTTTAAGAATCTGCTTCGAAGATTCTTAAAGCTTCGAATCAGTGTTTCGAAATCGTCCGTCACTAGATATTGTTGAAAAGTCCTTATTTTGTTTTTTTGGCATACAAAAAAGTACTATATATAATAAATAATATTAAGGTAGAACCACTGTACTCACATGAACTGTTTAAATATGTCTTTAGTACCTTTTTGGATCTTGAGAGGATCAGTGACATTACTGACAATAGGAGCCATCCTCCTGAGCCATCGGATTTCATCAGAAATATCTTAATTTGTGTTCCGAAGATGAACGAAGGTCTTACGGGTGTAGAAACCCTTTAATGGTTAATCAATGTATCATTTAGTACATCTATAGATTTCTATAGATACAGATTCTATAGATATAGTTTCTACTTTTTTTCCCCCTGCAATTTCTGATACAGATAACTAAAAGTAATTAATTCTTTTTACATTATAAGTGATTTATCTTACATTATAATCACTATGTTCAAAGCGCGTGTATGTGTGATAGAGAGATTTGCAATTTGTGAACATAGAGCAGGATAGAGTACAAGGGAAAACAGGAAAACAGTCAATGACTGTATAACATCAGACTGATCAGAGATACATCAGAAGAAGAGAGAAAGATGGCATCAAATACAACATCAAATAAACAGATCACCATGAGACTGCCACATTACTAAAACTCACCCTTATAAAGGTCAACTACAGTACAGATTTAGTCATATGGCACAGTGAGAACATTTACTGCATTGGCAGCAAACTCTGTTCTAGCACAAAACCTCATGGCTGTGTCATAACACACTGAATAGATCCTATTACAAACATTATGGATTTTATGCCAATTATGTAATTTAGGTAATGTAAATGTATTTTCTAATGTGGCATCTGTAGTCCGTAACTGTAATTATTTCAGAAACAAGGGTGATTTGAAACATGTATCTTGCATTGTTTGCTATTGAATGAATTGATTGTTAAAACAATTAAACTGAAATAAGATCATACTGTTGAGTTTCTGTGATTAAACCAAATGTTCCCATTACACAATGATCTTGTGTTTTGAAACAATGTTTATGTAGAATGAAAATAACTAGAATGAAAGCATGAGATCAGGTTTTGAAAGAATGACTAGCTGTGTTACAAGTGTGATCAGTTTGGATTTTTGTAAGAGTTTTGAAAATGTTCACCTTACATGTCAAAATAGTAGCAAAGTGAATAAAAAAACTTGTAATGGCAAATTTCATTTTTGGGTAAACTAACCCTTTATTTCATTAATATATTATCTACAAGTATTTTTTTAAAATATACTTTTAAGATTTGAAGTACACTACAAGTGCACATTAAATACACTTAAGCATACTTCTTGTTCACAAGGTGTGATGTGATCCTAAACTTGTTTTGACTGCAAAGTACTTGCTTATATGCAGTGTTAAAGGACAGATGTGCTTGCTGAGGAGTTGTGCATTAGCACACATTGAAATCAACATTTCAAATCTTTTCGCTCCAAGAGAATCAGCTCGCTTTTATAAGCAGAAAAAACTAAGAAAATACTGAAATGTCTTGGTCATTTTCAACATAATGTATAGCTTTTGTGGTATGCTATTTATAAATCATTTTAATTCACAGTTCATATGAACCTATATAAGAAACAAGTATATATTCTTTTAACATAAGTGATAAAAATTAGTATTTTTTTCTTTTACTTAAAGGATAGATAGATACATAAATAAAAGATAGATAGATTTATAAAGAAACTGCTTCCATCAAATGTAGCCATGTAACAATAAAACAAAATTACACCATTTGAAAACAGTTGGTATATGTTGTAAACAATGGTTACTTATGTTAAAAGAACTTTCACCACACTGATCCAACTACTGGACCCACAAACTGAGCCCAAGGGGTTTCTTTGTCCCAACCAACCAAGGTCTTACTGACCTGTTTCGAGCAAAGGAAACCACACTGATTAAGGTGCTCACCTTTCTGCAGACCCTCTGTCCTTTACAACATATGGCAAACCTTGGAGTTCAAGGACACCACAGTTTCACAGATAATGGCTGATTCATTACCAGCACTGACATCAATCTTTCAACAGCCCCCTCGCTACCCCCCCCCCCCCCCCCCCCCATTGTCACCCCCACCAGGAACAAAGGGGACCTCCTCTCCACAGTAATCCACTCTTGCATTTTACTATCTGTGTGAAAAATGTTTCAGTATGCTGCATGATGGCGCTCAAATTATTCCTACAAAATGTAGTCAGTGTTTTTCTTGCAGGGAGATTTAAACATACAGATGTGTATTTTAACTGTGCCTAAGAGTATTTTTGAAAGGGTGTCGGGGATATGGTTAAATGTTTTGCTTTAATGGAGACCAGTCCTCCCTCCCTCTTTATCTTTTTTAACTGTCCTGTTTCTAGACCACCCCAATAGACCAAGGGAGACAAAGATACAGTTAGTAAATGCAAATGATAAGTGTGACATCCATTTATCCAGCAACTGCAGGGAGACCAGGTAGTGTTTTATTTCAACATCTGTAACTGTCATAAACATTTATCTAATGCTAATTCTTTGAACTTTTCAAAAGTTCTTTCAAAATCTACTAACTACACCGAAAATGTGTATCATGTAAAATACAAAGAGGTCGACTGCAACATGAATAGAAAACATTGGCATCAGTTCATGATTTTAAACTCACTATAAAAAATATTTTTCAAAGTTGGAAATAACACAAAGATTATTGAAGTATGTTTTATATTATAAGAACGTACTTTCAGTCTTTGTACAACACAATTTGACATTTAATTGTATTACTTGCCATTTATTTGTAATTAATTGTGAAATTTTCTAGTGAAAACTTACTGTGTTTCTACATCAATTTTTTTTTTAGTGTGATAAAATTATTTGTTAAGATTGTAAAATCTGGCTATAGATTATATTTAAAATGTTTGTAAATGTAATCTTGTAATCTGGTTGTGAATAAAATCATTCAATTTGTAAAATTAGTTAGTTCCAGTCCTTAAATTTGACTGGACAAACACAAATAAGGCTGATGTTAGGTCCAAAAGCACTGGGACTTGTTTCTATTTGTATCCCTCTGTATGTGTTTGCACATTTCCATACAGGCTGTCAGTCTGTGCATTGGATAAGATATTTTGTTCTGCTGGGTTGCATCATTATGATAGTAGTAGGTAGATAATGTCAATCTTTTATAAGTCATTGAATAATTTACTCAACCAGGCTGTTAAAACGCACTGATTTAATTTAGGAATGCTGTTTAACACCACTATGTGTGGGGATGCTCATTCTGCTTTGTTTTTGAGAGGATTTTTTAAAAAATAATTTATTATCTTCACAGAGTTTTGCAACTTCTGTGAAAATGAAAATTATCCCATGATTTATTCACCCTCAAGCCATCCTAGGTGTATATGACCAAAAAAATGCATCCATCCAAAATCAAAGTAATCCATACAGCTTCAGAGGGTTAATAAAGGCCTTCTGAAGTGAAACGATGCGTATTTGTAAAAACAATATCCATATTTAAAACTTAATAAATTCAAATAACTAGCTTCCGGCGGATGACCGCACACATAATGCGCATGTGGAAGTTGATTTGCTCCAAATGAGTAACCCCTGATGTGATGTATGACGCAGGATGTAGGAGTAGTGTAAGCTTAGACACCTCTCACGGTTCAAACAAATAGGGCTCTGCAACTAACTCAATCTCCTCTTCTCTTATATCAAAATCTTTTGACATTTCTCTTTACAATTCCTCATTTTAGACTTCTAATTCATGACCAGTGTTTTGTTTTGCAAATCTATTTTCTCTATGCGCTTCCGTGTTCGTCATTGCGTCTAGCGTTGGGTCAGAGGTTGCTCTTCTGCTGCAAATTGATGCGTACGGCCCTTTGCCCTTTGCCCCCCGAAACGAAAAGACTTACGAAAGTCTTACGGGTGTGGAACAGCATGAGGGTGAGTAATAAATGACATTATTTTCATTTTTGGGTGAACTAACCCTTTAAATTTATTAATTATTAATTTACTATTAATAAATGTGTAAAGTTGCATAAAATGGAAATACTCAATAAAGTAGGCTAACTATGTTACCTCAGATGGATGAATGGTTGGATTCCATAACTGGTAAAATTAAACATATATACAACAATTATTGTAGGAGCCATACCATTTACTGATGACTTAATTTAAAAAAACTGTTCTATTGCGCCTCTGATTTGGCAGTGAAATTCGACGATTTTGGGTGCGTAAGAATTGGGAAGCGTGAAGAATTCTATGGTCCAGTTAGTATTTTCACCCCATAATGGCGGTCGCGCTACCGGAGTGCCATCTAGTGGCTGTTACAAAAAAATAATAAAATGTCGCCTCTTGGGTTCTATACTCTTCACAAACGGACGGGAGCCGCTTCTGTGGAGAACAGTGACAGGATCTAAAACCTTCAAATGACACACTGCTCATATCTCCGTCGCTGTAAGTTACTGAAAATGAAACCACACAAATGAAACCAAGGCAGGAACGCACCAAGCCGACGGTCAGCCGTCTGGCAGTTTTTGTTCGTCTGCCAACTAAGTTTTCTCAGTGTTTTCCGCACCGTCGGCTGAAGTTGGTCTTTGTCGCCTTTTTTCAGCCGATTCGAAATGTTGAATCGGCGTTGGAGCTCGTCGGTCCGTCGGGCCATCTGATGATTGGCTGTTCAGATACTGCCACATGCTAGTTCGGTAAGGCATTTCATCTCACGCAGGCGCAGAACGGACGTGCTACTTGGCCGTCGACTGACTAGCGTTGGTTGGGTGTGTCAGGCCAACTTTGGACACAGACGCTGCCGACGTGAGCCAACCCCGCAGTCTGCTTTCGTCGCCACTAGTTCGTCGGCTTGGTGTGTTCCGGCCTTTAGCATAATGGCTGTCTTGCGCTGTATGACGTAACAGACAGCTAGTTGTCCAGTGCGGTTTCTCGGTTTCCGAGAATGCGGCTGTGAGTCCTAAAAATTTACCGATGTGAGTTTGGTTATAGAATGTGGTTGTCATTCCAGTAAATAACCGTAATGTGTGTGAACGAAACTGCATTTAGGACTCAAATACAGGACTGACAACCATATTCTACTGCTGTGTGAATGTTGAGTGTCTGTTGCAGTTGATCGTTGTCTGTCAGTGCAGTGTGATTGGCCTTTATTACTTCTCTCGCCTACATACCTCTGGAGTAAGACAAAAACAGCATAAGTGCTGGTTGCTTTGGGATTTGGGTCACTGTATTCTAAGGCTGATTATGAACTGCTACTGAGAGGGCTTCAAATTTGAGAGTTCTATTTAGAGATTATGATATTTTATACTCATGCTTTCCCAAAAATGACCTTCTCCCTTGAGAAACATAATTAACCTATGTCTATTTGTTTGCCTCAAGACATAACAAACAGACATGAAGTGAGAGAGATGTGGTGATTTGGGGGAGGGGTGGATCTACACCATAATACCAAACACCGAAGGAATTTGCTTATTTTAAAAACAGTCTGTTCGCTCCAGGCAGCTAACACAACCTTATTAAGAGTGGCCAACCGATGGAGGTCATCAAACAATCAGCTGAGAGACTTTCTTTCTACTCCCACACACCGTGAGGTGAATGAACCATTTAACCTCATCAAATTTCATGCTATTTATGTAATATCAATCTATAATGCAGTGATTTTGATGGTTATGGGATGTTGTTAAATGGTCCTGTAGGTTTTTACTTTATCTTATTCAAACAAATCAGTGCGCTGGGACATAGAAGCCTTTTTGGTTTCCGTTATTTGTCAAAGGACACTGTGTCCCCAGTCTAGGATGTTTGTAGAAGAAGATACACACCTTATCAGCATGCCATTTACATGAAGGATCTTGTGAACTGGCGGACTATCTGTTTAGTAGAATAATACATTCAAAGTAACATCAACAATGGGCCTATGAGTGATGAGCTGTACATGGATGGATGAAAGGTGAATGGGATGTCACATTCTTATTTTTTTTTCTTTCTTTATTGCTCCTAACTCTGTCTTTGTCTTCTTCACACTCTGTCTGAGGCCATCTGGACTCTGGCGGTGTCTGCTCACTCAAGGTGAAAGTAAACTACAGCCTGGGCACTTGTACCACCAAGGCCGTTGCAGTAGAATGAATGAATGGAAGTATGTGTTTTATGACAAACAAAAGAAAAAAAATAATTTGTATAATTTTGAAATGATTATTTTAGCAATATTTTAGTATTAATATACAGTGGCCACCCAAATGTATTTGGACTGTTACACTTAAAAATGTATTAATTTCATTGCATTAGAATTGGCAAACAAATGATTTGAGACATTTCCTTTTTTTTTTGGCATGATATAAATTTGTAACAAAGTGTCACAAAGAATCTCCTATTTTCTCCAAAACACACAAAGATTCACACGCACACACACATAGAGTAAGACAGGCATCCTCCTGCAGAGGTGTAAATAGGCTGTGGGTGTTGTTTCTCAGATGGATGATGAGAAAATGGCTTATTTTGTCTTGAGGGCACCATCTGTTTTTCCTTTTTTAATTTTTATCTAAACACTATGGGTGTTTGTGTTATTCTGTGAATACAGAGAAGACGACAACAAGCTCAAACATGTTGGATGACAAACATGACAATTTGTTGGATAAAAAGACATATAAGAATCTTTGAGACTAAGGAAATGTCTGATCCATATGTACTAAGGTCCGACTTACATCTCATACTGTTTTTACTGTTTCGCTCTTTGCCATTTTCTGCTAAAATGTCTGTGGGATTATTAAACAAAAAAAAAAAAAAGAAAGAAAGAAGAAAGGAAAAAAGCTGGGAGTTCCAGGAAATAATAATAAAATAATTTAATGTGATTTCTAGGAACATCCCTTTTACTGTTTTTCACTACAAATTGCAGTTTTTTTTGGGTTTTTTTTACAATCGCATAACTGAAGGGTGTGCTCGTGAAGTCAGGTACCCATGTAACCAGTGAGCGCTCATCATGGCACCTCCAGGAAATTTTTAAATTGTATGGTCAGAGGGGCATAGTCAAAATCATTGGGTGGCACACTAATATATACATACAAAAAAGACATAGGAATACATAGGAAAAAAGTGGCAATCTGCAATTATAATTTCAAAGATTTACTTCTACATTATGTAGCTGAAAAAAGTACTTCTTTTGACCTGATTTACTCAGATTAAATGACATTTTTGACTTGCATGAAACCAGCTAATTTAGACGTTCTCATACTTTTGTATTTTTACTACATAAAAAAACTTTGGGTCAACTTCTTTTTTAGGCTGCTGATTTCCTTTAAAATCTAGTTCAGGCCCCCCGACCCCAACTTTCATACGTGAGCTCTAAACACTTAGTACTAATATCACAACAGATCACCAAATGTGCATTTTTTCAAACATTTCAGGACGTTTTCAATTGTGTTAATACAACACACAAAATCACAAAGTATCCTTTTCACAACACAAAATAAGTGTTTCATCTATATAAATGTTTCATTCACAGTAACTGCCTTTCATAATGCTATTACTATCAAACTTTTCATTTGCACCTCTTCTCGTTCAGTTAATTACATTTGTCTATTAAATCCAAATGATCTGTTAATCAATAAATAATTTGGTACATCTATAGATTTCTATAGATACAGATTCTATAGTTTCTACTTTGTTTGCAATTTCCGATACGACTAACCAAAGGTAATGATTTCTTTTTACAGTGTAAACGATTTATCTTAGATTATAAAATGGTTAGTTCCTGTCCTTGATTCTGATTGGTCAATAGCTGTGTTTTATTCACAATAAAACATGGCTCTAACCGCTTCCCCCAACGGTTCTGTGTTTAACTACACAATACCTTTAGCAACCGCTTTTAGCAACGTAAACTGTATGTTCTCAATTGATATTGTTCATTGAAGCTTACTGTATTGTGTAGAAGAGTGTTGTGAGAAAAAGATCGAGTGAGCAAGTTTATTTACCTGCATTCAGATTTAGCATGTTCCTTCAGGTCAGTCCAATGTTCTGTTTAAATGTTCGATGTATCATCTTGTCCTTTTAACATTTAAGGGGTTTTTATGTGACTGACAGTCGCTAGTCAAAGCATTTGTCAGTTGCGTCTTGTTCCTTTTTCAAAACAATTCAGTCTTTTCAATAAAAAAGTCTTCGCTACTGACTGACACACTCATAAAGACAGTCTTTGCCGCCATCTAATGGCGTAATAATGTAACTGCTGTTGTTGTTCATGGTCTGGGATTATTTTTTCTGGCGGAAGGAAGGCTTTTAGAAAAAGTTTACTTCATGAAAGTTCCATTGATACATATTTCTGGCTTTAATATTTGTATTGTGTGGTAACCGTTTTATAAAAGCAATAAGGTACTCGAGGCTAGTGCTGTATCGTGAATAAGTTATTCACTTATTACACGATACAGCACAGCCTCTGGTACCTTATTGCTTACTTATAACTAGGGCTGGGAATTTAACGTGTTAATTAGATTAATTAATTACGGAAAAAAATAACGTGTTATTTAATAATAATGTGTAAAATTTTTTATGCATTTAACGCACTTGCCCCACCCCCAGACCTACATAGGTCATCTGACATTTCATACAGTTGACTAATGATGAATATGAAGCAGGGCAACAACTCACTGCGTGATATAGCCTATAGAATGCAATTAGAATGTCTATAGAATTCAAGATTCAAGGCGAAAGGCGATCGATTTTAACCCTTTGAAGCATATGGCAACACCGGTAAGATCTGAATGTTCATTGCTAAATTAAAACGTTTAAAACCAAATTTTTGGTCCCCATGAGGAAACAAGGTTATAAATAATACAGAATTATCTTTTTTGAAAATCTAAAATATCAGAAAGTTTTCTGTGATGGCAATGGGTAGGATTAGTGTAGGGGGATAGAATATACAGTTTGTACAGTATAAAAACCATTACGTCTATAGAAAAGTCCCCATAAAACATGGAAACCCAATGTGTGTGTTTGTTTGTGTGTGTGTGTGAGTGTGCTTGCGTGTTTGTGTGTGTGTGACAGAGAGATTTGCAATTTGTGAACAAAGAGCAGGATAGAGTACAAGGGAAAACTGGGAAACATCAGATTGATCAGAGATACATCAGAAGAAGAGAGAGAGATGGCATCAAATACAGCATTTTACATTACAGTATGCCATGTGATACTGTAAACAGATCACCATGAGACTGCCACTTTACTGTAACTCACCCTTATAAAGGTCAACTACTACAGTATAGATTCAGTCATATGGCACAGTGAGAACATTTACTGTACTGGCAGCAAACTCTTTTCTAGCATGAAACCTCATGGCCATTTCATAACTTTATCACACCTTTTAATAACACACTGAATAGATACTATTACAAAAATTACAGTTCTCATTACATATCACAATGTTCTTGTGTTTTAAAACAGTGATTATGTCGAATGAAAATATGTACAACTGGAATGAAAGCATGAGATAAGGTTTTGAAAGAATGACTAGTGATGTTACAGGTTTTTTTTTTTTTTTTTGGCACTATTTTCACATGTATGGTGTACATTTTCAAAACTCTTAGTACAAAAATCCAAACTGATCACACTTGTAACACAGCTAGTCATTCTTTCAAAACCTGATCTCATGCTTCCATTCAAGTTATTTTCATTCTACATAATAGGTCTAGATAGATTTCCACTTTGCTGAATGGCCAATTTTACATTTTAACTGAGGTTTTATATTTTATCCCCATCTCTGTTGCTAGGACCAATTTTTCGAGATGAAATTGAAAGATTATCACCTATCAGCTACTTCTAATTGCTTTGATATTATTTGATTTTTTTAGATTCAAAATATATTTCAATATGGTTTTACTGAGTAAAGCAAGAAAACAGATTACAGTCTAACTATATAATATTATTTTCGTCATGGAAAAGTAATGGACAATTAACAAATTAATAGGTTTTTTTTTACTATGGTATTTTTTTTTTTTTACTTTTTTTTCAATTAAAATGACTGAGAAGCTGATTCTCAATAATTACACTGAACTCAGATGGCTTCTCCACTAAGTAAACCCATATCAACAAGCTCTCCATGCAGAGAAAACATGGGATAGATATTTGAGGTGTCTGACAGATGTTCCCATAGAGAAACAATCAGTCTTACAATCCATTACTGTCAACCATCTATAGAAGTTTATTATCTCTGTGCAGTCAATGTAGACACATGAACAACATTCAGAACAACATTCAGGCAACATGATAGGTGTTTTTCAAGAGACTGTACAAATGTTTTCAAAGTTCTCCAGACTGAGTGGACACACTCACTCTGTGATTATAAAAATCAAGGTTGTATTATGTATTAAAACCCACACTATTAGTCACTGCATGTCTGGTCAAATGTCACTGAAATGTGAAACTGAAATACACAAAATATACTGCACAATGTGGAGTAAATAGACTATGACTATGTTTACATGTGCAGCAATAATGCGATTATTTATCATAATCAGAGTAAGGTCTTGATTGCAGTAAGATGTTTACATGACACGAGCAGAACTCTTCACTCCAGTTTTACATGCAATTTTCATTATTTAATAAGTATGGTTATACCACACTTAGATAGGCATACAGTGTGCATGTTACCGGCCACTGGATATTATTGTATAATACTGAATATTATTCAGTGCCGAGATGAATATTGCAATGCCGGGTTTGCCTACGCTTCCGTCGCGTTCTACTTTGTGGCGCCTCGATTAAGATATGGAGCAGAGACTGTGCGTCGAGTTGTTTTGACAGAGTTTAGCAATTTGGAGAAAAGAAAACTTCAGAGTAATGTCACGGAGTTGTGTGAACAACACACAGCATCCGTGTACATACGAGCACATGGACATTTTGGTCAGAGTGTTAATAGAGTGCCTCAGGGATGGCGCATTTTTGTAGGCAAAACCCGGAAGCGAGTTAGCATTTTAGGGCTTCCGGTTCCAACGCCGTAAAGTCTATGGGTTTTTTGAATGGGTTTTTGCTAAATCGCCTGAAATAAGGTCTGTGGTTAACAAAGTCTCTAAATATTTTCACATTTTGATCTATGACATAAATCACACCAGTTATAACCCGCTTGTGATTTTTTAAACCTGTACTGTGTCTTAAAAACGGCGGTTGCTAACAAATTGCTAAAAGGGACTACTTCCTTTGGTGGGGACTTTAGACGTCATCATAACAAACAGGACATTTGGACAGCATTTCTCTTGAAAAAATGGACAAGTATTCATATACAGCACAGATCAAAATCAGCGAACATGTTTTTAAATAACATTGTTTTTTAAATACAGTTTGAGGAAGGTTGGTGGTGACGACGTTGATCCGCGACCATGGTGTGCTGTAGTCCGTTTATAGCCCACTGTTAGCTTTTTATATCTGACGACTTTATTTAGGCTTCAAAATGTATTTATGTTGTTTTAACTTGTAAAGATTATCTTGATAGACAAAACGTGTAAGTGTCATAACCCTATGTTAAACACAGAGCTTATTTTCTGCGATTTTCCAAAAGTCTATGGGAAAAATGCATAGGCTTTCAACCGAGGGAACCCGTGCGCCGCTAACTTCCGGGTTGGCCTATAAAAATGCGTCATCCCTGAGGCACTCTATAATGCGATTAAGGTGTTTACATGCGATTTAAAATCGGCATAGACCATCTAGTTTAATGTGATTATGGTTACTACGATTATGAGCTTAATCACATTTGTTTGTTTGAAGTATTGTGTTTACGTGAGGTAAACTTTAATCGCAATATTTCCAAAATCGCATTATGAGGGTGCATGTAAACGCACTGTATGTCTGTTAAATCCTGGCAGTCTATCCATCAAGTCAATAAAATGTTCAAATTCTGATATTACATTTAGTTAATTTATTACATTGGAAATAGAATGTGAGATCAAATGCACTGCATTGTGGGATACACTACTCTGTGTACCATACCTTGTGAACAAGATGCCTAATTGTATTGAATGCACATTTGTAGTGTACTTCAAATCTTAAAAGTATATTTTAAAAACAAACTACTTCATGTACTTCATCATGACTATCTTTCTTATCCTTCAGTACTACATATTACAGTGTTAGTATGAATAACATAGTATGCTCTTCTAATCATAACATAGCCTTTATCAGCTTTCATTAGCTTCACATTTCAAATCAGCCCATGTTGTTAACTAGCAACACAAGCCCAAGCAGGACACATTAGCAATCGATGTTGTTCAGACAGGGCTGTAACTCTGTCCTTGTGGCCTACTGAGGAGTATAACCCTACTCAGTAGCCTTTCACATGCAATTAAGCTGTTTGTTTTACATGCATTTGTGGGTCCTGGAGGTCTGACAGACACAGGGCAGACCCTGCTCCCTATTGAGAACCATCTGCCATACAACCAATTAATATTCAGTAGGCCTTCTGGTAGAGCTTATATTCACATAACCTGCTCAGAGAGCAGCTGATGAAGGGGAGGTGCCTCTGAGAATCACAGGTTTCTTGTGTGGACAGGCTGTGACAATGTCAATGCTATTCAACTTCCTGTACATGTGAGATGTGTTAAACTGCAAAGGAGCAAACAGATTTTCTCTTGCAGGTTCATGGGGTTCTACTTTTAGCCTGGTGGATTGTCTTTGATTTACTCAGCAGTTCATATGAGTTGAAAGGGTTAGTTCGTGTATCAAACTGCCAAAGTCACAACCCCCAGTGGTAATCCATTGAAATTTCAAAACATAACATTAAGGTTGAACTACTGTAGTCACATGAACTGTTTTAAATATGTCTTTAGTAGCTTTCTGGGCATCTGAAAGTGTTAATTATCTTGCTGGCAATGGAGGCCTCACTGAGCCATTGGATTTAATCAAAAATATCTTAATTTGTGTTCCGAAGATGAACGAAGGTCTTATGGGTATGGTATGGAATGACATGAGGGTAAGTAATTAATGACAGAATTTTCATTTTTAGGTGAACTAACCCTTTAAGCAAAAATGTAATCACAACATAGTATATAGTAAAACCATGGGGTCAAGGTTTGGCTGGTTAGCATGGTCCAGTTAGCCTCTGCTAGAACATATCGTAACTTGGTCCAAAAAAACATCTTCTCCATTGACGGCCATTCACAAGCAACATATACAGTGCTGTTTAAAAGTTGGGGTGCATTGAGACATTTTTGGAAAGAAATTAATACATTTATTCAGTAAGAACACATGAAATTGATCAAAACTGACAGTGAAGACATTTATAAAGTCTTATGATGATTCATATTTCAAATAAATGTTTCTATTCATCAAAGAATCCTGAAAAAGGTATCATAGTTTCCACAAAAATATTACAGTAAGCACCACAACTGTTTAAGATTGATAATTGTTCACTCACTGAGCAGCAAATCAGCATATTAGAATGATTTCGGAAAGATCATGTGATGCTGAAGACTGGAGTAATGATGCTGAAATTCAGCTTTGACATCACAGGAATAAATTACATTTTAAAATATATTAAAATAGAAAACAGTTCAATTTTAATAATATTTTTACAATATTACTGTTTAACTGTATTTTATCAAATAAATGCAGCCTAAAGAGCATACTGAATGAGACCTCTTTCAAAAACATTTAAAAATCTTACTGTCCTTACTGACTTTTTAACGGTAGAACAAATCAATTACAAATCAGCAACGAGAATGCTTTTTGTGCGCAAAAACAAAACAAAAATAACAACTTTATTCAACAATTTCTTCTCTCCCCTGTCACTCTTCTAAACAGTTGAAGCAGAGCAGTGCTTTTAAGTTTACGTTAGAACGCCGGCTCAGACGCTCCTGCGTCAGCATCACACGCATGCGTCGTGGTGCTCATGTGAACAGCTTTGGCCAAAACTGAGCCAGCGTTCTGACGTAAACACAACAGCACTGCACTGCGTCAACTGCTTAGGAGAATGGCATGAGAATATAGGACTATATCTGCCATGATATACTGTATATATCTCCTTGTGGAAAATGGGTTTTTGAATACCTTCAACTGCATAATCTGTTATCCCATATTAAATTGATATGAATGCCAGGAATTATACACAGACAGTGATTCATTTAAAAACTATTATGTAGAAATGAATTTATGACATGCTCCCTCTGTTTTTTATCAATCTCACTTTATTTCTATGATACCTAACATTAAACACTTGGTATTAAGCAAATCAAAGTATAACATATTTAATCAATCATTTTAAGTATGCAATATATTTTAATAATGCATGCCTCTTTAAGTAGATATAGATACTAAAATGAAAAACAGGAGCCATATTCTTTGTGCTTTGAAAAGAGCGAGTTAAAATACAAAAAAGACAAGCATAACACAGGCCCCTCTAAGCTTCTTCTCGCTTGACCGACCTTGAATGAAGCCTCTGATGAGAAGAAAAGCTATTTTCACTTACCTCACCATGCAGACGTGCCAGTCCTGGAGGCCTGTGATCTTCACTGCTCAGCTGGGCTGTTTTCACCTGCCTCTATTTTCCAGTGGATCTATAACCATAAAACACTGTTCAATTAATACTGTCCCTAAACATTCACACACAGGGATTGTGTTGTATTAGAGAGCTGATATTATAGCAGGCATGGTACTTAACAACCAACGGTGTGAAAAAAGGTGTAAGAATAGCGCATTTAGCGTAGCAATAGAGTTTGATTTCAGTTTATAATTCACAATGTAGTGATGTTCAGGTCCGTAGGCTTTGAAATTGTGATTTGGCAATCATGTTAGTAGAGGAAAATGTACAGCAAACGGGTCATTATTGCAGAATACACACTTGATGCGAAGTATGACCTGTTTGGTATGACCTTGAAGGGGTTTGTTTTGTGATAATGACCGGCTGACTACACGTTATCTCGATTATTACGTGGCTAGCTGCAAAATACATGGATGGCAAATATTGATTGTGAGTTATGAGAGAAGACAATGATGGAGAATGATAGAGTGATACAAGCAACATGAAACTAACACAGCCATTGTATGAGAAAAGGCAATATATAGTATTTTTGTTAAAACCCACACATACAATTCACTGCAGTTTCCAGCTGAAATAAACAGTAAAACAACAACAACTTTTATTCCTTTTCACACGAATTATGATTGCAGGGACAATTATTGATTAACAGACTTAGACTTTTTCTGCACTTTCTTTTCCTTGTACAATACTATGTTATTATGACCTCAAAACACTTTTACCATAATGAATGTCATTTTGACGTTTGCATCACATAACCAGCTCAACATGTATGGCTTTTCTGACAACTAAAATTACCATGAAATCAAAATGGATTTTTTTTTTTATGGAATATTTCAGTATTCATTATAAATGATGTATCTGTGCACGTCATTATTTTTTAAAATTCACGTGCCCTTGTAATCTTTTATCAAAATAACTTCCCCTCCCTCTTGTGGCAACATCTCTTCTCTTCTCTAAAGACTTGCAAGGGCAGGACAACCTGAGATCACAGCAATAGCAAACGACAATGATCCAACCATCCGATCAGTTCCTCCAATTCCTGGACTCGGATATGTGTCACAATAAGGGAAAAGACTATTGCAACTTCTGTTTCATGCCAACTTTAAACTCGCTCAGTAGCTCATCTGGTACATCATCACAGGGACAAGTCCTGTGAAACACAAGAAGTGAAAGACTTGCTTCTAGCAAGCTAAAATGTGTTTACTTTTGTTAAAACTATCTGATAGGTTAAGGGTTGGGCTTAAGGTTTAGGGTTTAGCGCCACTCACCGAACAATTAATTTCAAAACTGCCGAGATATGTGAAACAACAAACATAATAAAACATTAGCAGATTCACATTCATCTGTTTCAGATAAAAGTGAACATGCTTTTAGCCCCACACATTGGACAATTCACTTTGAGAGTGTAGTCCCTAGTGAAAAAAAGTATACTTTATTGTATTTTAAATATATTCCCTTTTTCTATAGTACACTGCAAATATACTAACAAAAAATGTACTATCATTAAATATATAAAAAGTACATTAGTATCATATTTTCACAATGCAACTTTTAACACACTTTAAAATAATTGTACTTTAGTATATTTACTAAAAATATATTTTAGAAAAATATACTTTGTGTAAGTTCAGTTTATTTTTTAAAAGTGTATTTATTTGCACTTTATAAAAATATATTCGAGGTATATTTTAACAGTGTGCTGAAAATGATCATTGTAACAATGCACTGAAAGTATATTTAAAAAATACATTATTTAATATCCTGAAGTTGTAGTGTATCTAATGTTAAATTTGAGTATATTTTTTAAGTTTACTTCTTCATCCTTGGAATTCATTATATTACTTGTGCTATTTATTTCAGTATGACTAATGCATTACAAGCCCATTTAGTATATGCAGTGTAGCCTATACAATTTCCAAATATATGTAAATGTTTATTAAGTTTACACTGGCAGAATCATTTAACAATCGTACACACAAATCTATATTAAACAACACACCAGCAGCACAAGTAATGCGAAAAAATATGTCGAGTGGTTAAATTTATCGGAATTCAAATGTCTCTTCAACTTGGTCTGTGACCAATCAGATTTTGTTGCTCACTGCCTTCAGCCAATCAGGGGTGCGTTTCCCAAAGCGAACTATTGTCGTAAGTTCCGTCGTTACCAATAGAGTTCAATGGGACTTACGACCATAGTTCACCAACGATGCTTTCGGGAAACGCACCCCAGAGCTGCTGACGTCACGGTCGTCGTCTCTGAATCCCCTCGCTCAGTCACTCAGGTGAAGTATAATGTCGCAATGTATAATTTATTTAATAAAACACTGAAAGCGCAATACATCGCTCAATCTTGGGGATTCTGACCAGTTCAATCAAGTGACATCGCAGACTGACCGTGATGGCGACGACAACCGGCTAATCTAATGGCCTACGCGATCCTGAAAGAACCGGAGAAAAGTGCTGCTATTGGGAGGTGAGTTGTAGTCTACCAGTTAACAAACTTTATTTTATTTTCTTTAACAAACGGAGAGCGAGATTTCGGCTTGATATCTCCTTTTTGAGTTTTTGTGTGGTGTTTTATGGCACATGTTTGTATGCAGCACCAAAACATTCATATGATTGGTCAAATCGGCCCGTATTCTGTACGATATTAATTCATAAAGTGTTTTATGCTTGATGTACCGAAAACAATATCGGCATGCCATTCTGATACAGTTCCCTGCTGCTAATCCTCATTTACTGTTCAAAAATAGTATTGGTTCAATGTAGGATTTAGACAGACTATTGTAAACGTGAATAAAGAGTTGAACATCTTATATCTTTGGTATATTCTGTCAACAGATGCTGTTCTTCACGAGTCTCTGCGGTCATCATTGTGCCATCAGACACAATGAGAAGCTCATCAGAACATGGAATATAATGTGTAATTTGTATTTGTGTATAGAGGGTCACCATGGTCCAATATTTTTTTTTTCTTTAATGAAAAACATGGTAAGTTTTGCTGAATCTATATTAAGTTTAAATAAAAACCATTGGATTTGTCAATGAAATATGTCTCTTCATTAGTGATGTTCTTATATTTTATTTAATTTAGTGGCCTTGAAAACAAATGCATTCAACTTTGGGAAAATGTGTTAAACTGTATTTAAATGGTAGCACAGCTGTATTGTGTGAGATCATGTAATTCAAAGTACAGTAGTCAACATTTGCAGTGGATCAAAAAAGTTAGGACAACTTTGATTAAAGGTTTTGATCCGCTTCAAATGTTGACTATATTATACAAAGTAGAAGTAATAACAAAGTGTATAGTTATTGACTGCAAAGTGTGTAATGATTAATATTTGGAATAAGCCAAAGGTACTGAGCATACAGTATATACTATTACCTGTAAAATAATATATTCAGTGTATATTGCTTGTGTTTTCTGAAGACACTCGTAATTATTTTGTAATGTACTTAAATCACAAATAAAGTGTACTTATAACACAAAGTTTACTCATAACAGAAATAAAGTATACTTATAACACAAATAAAAGTATACTTATAACAGAAATAAAGTATACTATATATTAGTATACTAATCATTAACACACTTGAAATATACTAATAATTAGTCTTGCTGCAAGTATACTTAGTATACTTTTTTTTCACTAGGGGTGAAACGTTCAAGAAGTGGCATGCTCATTTTCAGAAAATGCCTGAGATAACAGTCAGTTATACAGTTTGGGATCATTAAACAACAATATTTTATAGCAGAAAGCTTCAAATGACCAATCAAAATCATATTTTCTAGAAAACTGAACTGCATTTGAGTTCACATTAGCTGCTCTAACATGCACTTTACTTATATTTTTCCTACTGATCTAATTGACTTTACAAACTAAAAAACATTACCAAGGAAATCAAACGTGGATGATTTGACTTATTTCTGCTTTCAAAAATAAGAATAACTGTGAGATATGGGCTTTTTACATTGATGAGAAAAAAGTGAAGCATAAACATCTTTTTGGGAAGGGTTCAAGATCTTTGACTTGTCTCTTGCAAATACTTTTGAAATGTGTAGTCACAGCTATAAAATGTACTGTGAAGAGAAAAAGTTGTAAAACAGAGCAATGGGTCATGTTTCAGAGAGGATGTTGATGTACAAAGTATACCTCCCAGTGTCCTAGTCCTTATAGTCTGCCGGCTATTTACAACCTTGTGGCTAGATCTATCACATCATTTGTGCAGCATCTCGGGGCCCTCATCCCTACAGGCCCAACCTTTGGACCTCTAGGTCCCTCCCTCCCTTTTCCGACCGCCCCATTGTTGCCGTCTTGGAAAATCATCAGCTGACAGATTTACTGGTGTGAGCATTAGCTGAACTCAGGAGATGGTACAGCCTCATAGAGTTACACTCCAAGATGGCTCACCTCCTCTTTGGAAGCTCAATAATTTACTGTACTGGCATCTCTGTGAATGCAGCAGTAAATGTTCTGTTACTTTTAAAGGAGATATGAATCAGACAGCTGCTCTGAGCAGATTCATTGCAGTACAGTCACCCTAATGACTCTGTTTGATGATATATAACAAAGACAGATTGAACTGCTGTTTTTAAGACATCCTGAGAACTTGATTTTCTCTCCTGCCCTAATCATGATGGGTCTGTGAAAACCATCTTGTTCTTTTCTCCCAAAAGAATGTTTTTCAGATATTGCATTTTATACAGTGCATCCGGAAAGTATTCAATTTGTTCATTTTGAAAGTATAACATTTTGTTATGTTACAGCCTTATTCCAAGAGGGATTAAATTATTTATTTTCCTCAAAATTCTACAAACAATACCCCATAATGACAACATAAAAGAGGTTTGTTTGAAATCATTGCAAATTTATAATTGACATTAAAAATGTACTTAAGTATTCACAGCCTTTGCTCAATACTTTGTTGAAGAGCCTTTGGCACCAATTATAGCCTCAAGTCTTTTTAAGTATGATGCTACAAGCTTGGCACACCTATTTTTGGGCAGTTTCTCCTATTCTTCTTTGCAGGACATCTCAAGCTCCATCAGGTTGGATGGGGAGTGTCAGCGCACAGCCAATTTCAGATCTCTCCAGAGATGTTCAATCAGGTTCAAATCTGGGCTGTGGCTGGGTCCCTCATAGACATTCACAGAGTTGTCCCATAGTCACTCATTTGTTATCTTGGCTCTGTGCTTAGGGTTGTTGTCCTGTTGGAAGATGAACCTTCGCCCCAGTCTGAGGTCCAGAGCAGATTTTCATCAAGGATGTCTCTGTACATTGCTGGATTCAGCTTTCCCCTCGATCCTGACTAGTCTCCCAGTTCCTGCCCCTGAAAAACATCCCCACAGCATAATGCTGCCACCACCATGCTTCACTGTAGGGATGGGATTGGCCAGGCGATGAGCGGTGCCTCGTTTCCTCCAGACATGACGCTTGCTATTATTGCTATATATAGGCCAAACAGTTCAATCTGTCATGTGCCTTTTACTGAGGATGGGCTTTCGCCTGGCTACACTACCATACAGGCTTGATTGGTGGAGTGCTGCAGAGATGGTTGTTCTTCTGGAAGGTTCTTCTCCACAGAGAAACGCTGGAGCTCTGTCAGAGTGACCATTGGGTTCTTGGTCACCTCCCTGACTAAGGCCCTTCTCCCTCGATCACTCAGTTTGGTCGGGCAACCCGCTTTAGGAAGAGTCCTGGTGGTTCCAAACTTCTTCCATTTATGGATGATGGAGGCTACTGTGCTCATTGGGACATTAAATGCTGCAGACATTTTTCTGTAAACTTCCCCAGATCTGTGTCTCGATACAATCCTGTCTTGGAGGTCTACAGACAATTCCTTGGACTTTATGGCTGGGTTTGTGCTCTGACATGCACTGTTTACTGTGGGACCTTATATAGACAGGTGTGTTCCTTTCCAAATCATGTCCAGTCAACTGAATTTACCACAGGTGGACTCCAATCAAGTTGTAGAAACATCTCAAGGATGATCAGTGGAATAAGGATGCACTTGAGCTCAATTTTGAGTGTCATGGCAAAGGCTGTGAATACTTATGTACATGTAATTTTTTCGTTTTTTTATTTTTAATAAATTTGCAAAGATTTCAAACAAACTTCTTTCACATTGTCATTATGGGGTATTGTTTGTAGAATTTGGAGGAAAATAATGAATTGAATTCCTTTTGGAATAAGGCTGTAACATAACAAAATATGGAAAAAGTGAAGCACTGTGAATACTTTCCAGATGCACTGTAAATTGATCAGGAATGTTGGGATTATGTTTATCTAATATTTCTTGAGTAATTCATAAATTGTCTTTATCCACATATACAGTAATAGCTTGAGCCTAATGTTAATGGTCTGGGCATTTACATTTTCTGTCAGTCATCTTCTGTTATATCATCTAATAGTCTTTAAGGTGCCCTAGAACCAGTTTTTACAAGATGTAATATAAGTCTAAGGTGTCCCCTGAATGTGTCTGTGAAGTTTCAGCTCAAAATACCCCATAGATTTTTTTATTTATTTATTTATTTTTAACTGCCTATTTTGGGGCATCATTAACTATGCACTGATTCAGGCTGCAGCCCCTTTAAATCGTGCATTCCCTGCCAGACGTTAATCAGGGGTGTGATTCTTCCGGAAAAATCCGGAAATCCGGCTTTTCCGACCTGAAAATGATGCTCTCGTAAATCATGCAAAAAAAAAAAAAAAAAAAAAAAAAATGGGGGGTGGGGGGTCAGGGTTGCGGCGGTTGCGATGGGTCGAGTATTGGTAAACATAATGACCGTTCACCGCTGTCAACGTTTTTTGTGCCTCTGATTCATGTCGTCATGTCACTCCGCAAGTTGTCCAATCATTTGTCACGATTGAAGTTCAAAGTGTACGCGCACTGTTATGAATGCGCACACACCCAACCGCGTCCAACCATCTACTCATGTGAACAGCTTCAGTGAACACGGATGATTCAGATAAGCAAATCCATATTGTCTTTCATTTTTATATGCAGGTCTAGTAAAATTTAACCTATTGATCTATTGATCATTTTTGTCATGATTCCATAACATTAATGTTAAACGATTCTGGGCTAATTTAGCAAAGTAACGGCAAGGCTGCCAACTCTCACGCATTCAGCGTGAGACTCACGCAATTGACCCAATTCTCACGCTCTCACGCCACACCCCCATATTCTCACGCAGACTCGTGCAGCAGTGAGGAAAAAAAATCGCGCCGCATGATCTCGCAAAGCAACGCGCAGAGAGACCAGACAGACAGTGTACAGACTAGTGAGTTTTTGTGACAATTGTGAGGGAAATACACAATTTATTCCCATAAACTGTGTAGTCAGCCGTTCTCCCTCCCATCTGCACCGTGTGAATTGTGAACGCAGGCAGGTCAGTGAGTTACAGGGCGCTCCGTGTCTCCGTCCAGTTTAGGCTAGTAACTAATAGGCCTGTGCTGTTATATAGTTTATAGGGGTGTGACGAGCAAGACTAAATTGTGACGAGATTTCTCATCGAGGCGAAAAGTAGTCTCGTGATGTTGCCATGACAGAGTGTTAGGATGATTAGGAAAGAATATGCCACCTCTACGTTTACATTATGCTTCCACTGTCGTTTTGCTTTGCATTTAAATAAAAAAACATTTAATTCAGTTGGATAACGGTCGCTGTCGTTCCACAGTCACAGAGTACGCGCGATCACGAAAGTGAAAGTAAACGCGAGCGCGCATTCAAACGAGATTTCAATACCCCGCATTTTGAAAGCGGCTCCCTGATGAATACAGATATCTCTCAATATGAAAGCTATTTTAGGCTGGGCAGTGTAGTTGTAACCATGTCTTAGCTCTGTATCAAAGAAAAAATTGGTCCTATTTGCACTTTGAATATTGAGAGAGTGCGATTATGGTTGCATTTATTGTAAAGTGTTACCATCAAAATTAATAACAGTTTTCTCTTAATCTTATTAAGCACAAACAATAAGGTTTCATTTGTTAACATTAGTTAGTGCACTGTGAACTATCATGAACTAACAATGAATGACTATTTTTATTAACTAACATTAACATGTTAGATTAATAAATACTGTAGCAAAGATATTGCTATGAAATCATACAGAAGAAAAGTCAGTCAGTTGAGTTAGTGGCAAAGCCTTTTACAGTACTTGAGTATTGTTGTCTTTTACTGCATATGATAATTCATACTCAGAAAGTAGAACTGAAATGACATTCATTACAAGATGATTAGTTAAAACATTTCAAATACACCTGCAGACTATTTTTTCTAGTCGTGTATTTCGCTATCTTGTCTCGTCACACCCCTAATAGTTTATATAGAATTAAGTTAGCATTAGCAGAGTTGTCTGTTTTGCAGCACTGAGCAGTTATTTTACATAACTTTATCATAAAAAAAGTACAAAAGCAAGCCACGCCCCTCCATAAGCCCCTCCCCATAACAAAGCCCCGCCCCCATGGTAAGTGCACCGTAGTTTCCTGCTTTTTTGTCCTTTGCCAATCACACTTATGGTTAATACTGCCTGCCCTTGTGTAATGCTTTGAACATGGGCTGGCATATGCAAATATTGGGGGCATACATATTAGTGATCTCGACTGTTATGTAACAGTCGGTGTTATATTGAGATTCGCCTGTTTTTCGGAGGTCTTTTAAACAAATAAGATTTACACAAGAAGGAGGAAACTGGTGTTTGAGACTCACTGTATGTCATTTCATTGTACTGAACTCTTGTTATTCAACTATGCCAAGGTAAATTCAATTTTTGATTCTAGGGCACCTTTAAACAATGTCAAACATTTATTTTCATTTGTTTCATTAGATTTGCCATCCACCATTAAAGTGAGGCATTATACAAATACTGAGGGTCGGTGAGATTTTTTTTTTTTTTTTTAATAAATTATTACTTTGGTAACAATTTAGAAAACTGTTCTGCAATAATGAATAACTACACAGGAACAAATCAGTAATGAAATATTAACATTCCAGTTAATGCTATTAACTAAGAAGAAACTCTGATTAATGAATTAGTAAGTAATGCTCAGTTGAATGAAGTAGTTTTAACTATGTAGTTTTAAGTAGTTTTAACTAAGTAGTTTTAAGTAGTTTTAACTAAGTAACTAAGTAGTTTTAACATTAACTATGGTTTAGAACTTTATATTAGGGTCCAGTTCTCACTATTCGCCAGTTCTCCAACTTTTGCCTCAGTAAACTCCTAATTACTGTTTATTAATAGTTAGTAAGGTATTTCATTTTAGGAACTGAATAGTATTAAGGGGTGTAGAATATAGTCATGCAGAATAACGTGTTTTATAGGGACTAATAAATAGCCAATATAATATGCAAGCTAATAAGGTTTTGGATAGTAATTGCTTTAGAAGGATGTACTGTAGTAACACTTGAGTCATTACTAACCAAAACTTTACAAAAATTTCAAATGCTTTCAAAGACTACATACAGTCATAGAGAGTTACCATCACTTTAGAATACTGATCCAAATAATTAGTAATTCCTTCTGAAGGATTTGGTAAAACTGAGTCATTACTAGTAGGTTATCATGATCTTTACCTTAGAATTAATTATACATTGTGCATTACTCTCATTAATTTTGAACCTGTATAGTTCTTAGTAGTCCTCTGGGAGGTATGAAAAAAAATAGTAGTTACTGATTAGTACCACATAATAGTGAAGTACCACTGAAGTAACTGAGCACTATTTCTAATTCACTAATTCATTAATCAGAGTTTTTTTTTTGCTTGCTAGTTAATAGTAAAGTAGTTACTGGGGTGTAAAAGTACACAAAAATTATGGTTCGTTATGTACCTCGAATTTGAAGTCACTGTTTGGTATGGGTTCGGTACAGAAGGAGAGAAAAAAACTAAACATATATATATGTTATATAAATATAAACATATAAACATATATATATATATATATATATATATATATATATATATATATATATATATATATATATATATCATTTTTTCAACAGTGGTTTACTGAACAAATTGTTTCTCTGTCTTTAAATAAATTCAATTAGAATTAAAATTTTCTTAAGGATAAAAAAATCTTATCTCTTCTAATGCTGTAAACTAGCCTAAACATGGAGCCCTTACTTACACATTACAATAATATTAAAGGTTACAATTAACAACAGAGCCCAAAGTATTTTAAATTCAGTTGCTATTTATTTTTAGATATAATAATCAACACTCACATAGAAATTGTATGCAAACTTGTAAATTGCATATAAAGCAGTTTTTGCATTTAACTTCTAAAAATCTAAATTATAAAAATACGTTCCAGTTTACGTATTCCAATTTGTTGTTAAAATATATTCATTATATTCAAAATATATTCATTTACACAGTGGCCATCATTACTTGTTTTCTTACAAACATATACATTGAATAATCAAGACAAGGTTAAATATATTGAATATATAGGCTAATATAGTGCAAATATTTAGTGAAAGAGTTCACTTCTCTAGTGAGCTAACATGCTGTGGACACTGAATGACTTGCCTCAGAAACATTTACCTCAGAAATATAATGCTACGTGACAGTGTTCACAAGCTGTTTTATTTGAGAGATATGACCTTGTGTCTTAGAAAGTAAAAAAACACAGAGCTTATTGCTATTATTGGTGGTTAAAAGTGGTTCATGGGCTACAACTCTGTATTCATCAGTACACATGTGTACCGAACCGAAAGACACATACCAAAAATTCTTGGTACACATATGTGTACTGTTACACCCCTTGTAGTTACTATAAATGTTAATATTATGTTACTCCTTTGTTCCTGTGTAATTATTCATTAATAACAGAACAGTATTTTTTTAAGTAATTTTTTCAGCAAGGAAGCATTAAATTGATCAAAAGTGAAAGACATTTATAATACAAACCCGATTCAAAAAAAGTTGGCACACTGTACAAATTGTGAATAAAAACAGAATGCAATGATGTGGAAGTTTCAAATTTCAATATTTTATTCAGAATACAAAATAGATGATATATCAAATATTTAAACTGAGAAAATGTATCATTTTAAGGGAAAAATAAGTTGATTTTAAATTTCATGGCATCAACACATCCCCAAAAAGTTGGGCCAAGGCCATGTTTACCACTGTTTGGCATCCCCTCTTCTTTTTATAACAGTCTGTAAATGTCTGGGGACTGAGGAGACAAGTTGCTCTCTTCCTCTTTATGATGCGGCAAATGTTTTCTATGGGTGAAAGATCTGGACTGCAGGCTGGCCATTTCAGTACCCGGATCCTTCTTCTACGCAGCCATGATGTTGTAATTGATGCAGTATGTGGTCTGGCATTGTCATGTTGGAAAATGCAAGGTCTTCCCTGAAAGAGACGATGTCTGGATGGGAGCATATGTTGTTCTAGAACTTGGATATACCTTTCAGCATTGATGGTGCCTTTCCAGATGTGTATGCTGCCCATGCCACATGCACTCATGTAACCCCATACCATCAGAGATGCAGGCTTCTGAACTGAGCGCTGATAACAACTTGGGTTGTCCTTGTCCTCTTTAGTCCGGATGACATGGCATCCCAGTTTTCCAAAAACTACTTCAAATTTTGATTCGTCTGACCACAGAACAGTTTTCCACTTTGCCACAGTCCACTTTAAATGAGCCTTGGCCCAGAGAAAACGCCTGCGCTTCAGGATCATGTTTAGATATGGCTTCTTTTTTGACCTATAGAGTTTTAGCCGGCAACGGCGAATGGCACGTGGATTGTGTTCACCGACAATGTTTTCTGGAAGTATTCCTGAGCCCATGTTGTGATTTCCATTACAGTAGCATTCCAGTATGTGATGCAGTGCCGTTTAAGGGCCCGAAGATCACAGGCATCCAGTATGGTTTTCCGGCCTTGACCCTTACGCACAGAGATTGTTCCAGATTCTCTGAATCTTTGGTTGACATTATGCACTGTAGATGATGATAACTTCAAACTCTTTGCAATTTTTCTCTGAGAAACTCCTTTCTGATATTGCTCCACTATTTTTCACTGCAGCATTGGGGGAATTGGTGATCCTCTGCCCATCTTGACTTCTGAGAGACACTGCCACTCTGAGAGGCTCTTTTTATACCCAATCATGTTGCCAATTGACCTAATAAGTTGCAAATTGGTCCTCCAGCTGTTCCTTATATGTACATTTAACTTTTCCGGCCTCTTATTGCTACCTGTCCCCTTTTTTGGAATGTGTAGCTCTCATGAAATCCAAAATGAGCCAATATTTGGCATGACATTTCAAAATGTCTCACTTTCAACATTTGATATGTTATCTATATTCTTTTGTGAATAAAATATAAGTTTATGAGAGTAAATTATTGCATTCCTTTTTTATTCACAATTTGTACAGCGTCCCAACTTTTTTGGAATCGGGTTTGTATTAGCCCTACAAAAGATTTTTTATTATATTTTAAATTTTAATAGAATTCCAGAATATCACTGTTCTTACTGTGTGTGTATATATATATATATATATATATATATATATATATATATATATATATATATATATATAAACTTACTGATCCCCAACTTTTGAATAGTAGTGTGTATATATACATAGAAAAACAAGGTGCTTTGAAATTGTATCATTTAAGCCTCTAAAACAACAGAGAGTATAGCAAAGAAATTTGAACTAACAGCCTTTTTTTTCAGTCAGCAATGTTGCTTTACAGGGAAATCATCTCATTTCTGTTCCAACCTCCTTGTGTTCAGCTAAGTCATAAATAAAATGCATTACGCAAAGGCCTGGATTACAGTATTGAGAGCTTTGATTAAAATTCATAGGAGTTTGATTTGGCAATTCAGTCTTTGAGGGAATAATGGGAAATTAATGTTTAATCCTATTAAGATAAGAATGTGTTCTTGAACGCGTCACTTTCTGTATCTCCACAGCAACCATCCACCATAAATTGAATTCCTTCTATGACTGCAGAAGTCTCTGGCTTCCCTCAAGTCATTACCAAATCCATGACCAGCTCAAAACATACAATATTGTTATGATAGGGTGCTTATCTGATTACCAAATGGAAATCATGTGTGAACTAAATCACTCTGAATAACAGCTCTGATAGTATTAAAGGGATTTTGCCTGACACTGATAAGTAAAAGCAGAAATATGTTTAGATGACATGACTGCCCTTGGTGATATCATCCATGCACATTACATCAAAACAGCTTCTTTGATTCTGAAAAGGGATTTTTTTTCACAGATTAAAGCAGGACATGTTCACATAAGTTTGTATGTGGTTGAACTGAGAGAAGTTGTTTTGTCAGTCCTTTTGTCAGCCTCAGAAGTTGAAAAACAGTCAACAAAATTGTAGAACTGAATTCTAAAGTGTTACACTGCTGAAATAACATTTCATTCAAATGACCTAAAATAAATATAAAGGATAGATTTACATGGGTTAGCTGTGTGGATCTTGTTTACGGAAAAGTAGTTATGTGTAACATTTATAAGCTTCATCTCGGTTATTTGATCATAAAAGTAGCTTCACAGTACTACCTGATTTTCTGGTGGTTCCCGAGTCACTTATTCACATGGCATTTACGGCTTAGGTGATTGGCTCAAAAAACAAATGACGTACTTCCAGCTGAGCAACTGCCATTGAGATGAATGGAAATACTAACAAATAGCTTTCTCCAGGTATTATCGACCTCCTTGAAAATAACATACCTGTGAAGTAAATCTATAAAAATTTAATTCCACTGCAAATGGCACATTTCAGCATGTGTTTTGTGACAGCTGTGTGCAATGACAGCAATCAATGAACAGAAAACCTTTATCATTCCATAGAGGCTTTTATCTCTTCTCACACCACTTCCCACTCTCATTGTTCAACCTTCAGCCTAATCCATCAAGCTCATGGCTTGGATCCCCTCTCTCTATATGGAAACTTCTATTGCAATACGGTCCATAAAACTCAGCAACAGTTATTACCATTTCACAATAGCATGGCTGAAGATCCACCCTGTAAATTAATGAGTGAACTAGGAAATTTATTAGCCCTTTTAGACACAGTAGCTTACATACATAATGAAGCATATCCCAAAATTTAAGTAAAGGACTGTCTGGAATGTTGAGATTGAAATAATGAAAAATAACAATGTGCTGTAACTGTGGAATAATAGGGTGATTAATTGCAATAGATGCAATGCATTTTCATAGACAAATCCGGATAAGTACTTGAAAGTTATTCTGTTTATATTAAAATTATTTGCACATATGCATGTATAAAAGAAGAAATAAGTATGTTGGTGAGTCTTGATTACAGAATGGACAGGTATCTTTTAAATAAATAGCACATTGTCTATGTTGTTGTCTTCTGTAGTGTAAATGAAGTGGCCTTATTTGCATGTTACACAACTCATGCTCTACACAACTGCAGTGGATGATTTCAAAGCATGAATAATAAACAAGGATTGTTTAAAAACATCCATATATAATATAGAAACCTGAAACCTTAGCTTTAGAAGAATCATTAAGAATAAAAAGGTGATAGCTCCACTGAAAATCCACCAAACCTTGTATTGTTTCTGTTTGTGTGAAGCAGCCCTTCATATTTCCTGAAGCATTCCAACTTTGAAAATTGTGGGACATTTTTGCATGGATCATTTTTAAATTTATTAATAAATGTGCAAAGTTTGGTCCCACTTTATATTAAGTAGCCTTAACTACTATGTACTTAGATTTAAATTAATCAATGCACTTATTGTGTACATTCATGTTTTTACATTGCACTTTTATTTTAAAAACACTTGCATGTAATTACATCTGTAATTAATTTCTGTTATTGCATTTATAATTAAACTGTTGACCCATCCCTTACACTTTAACTAACCCTTAAACCTACCCATACCACCAAAGCTTACCCTAACGTTGCCCGTATCCCACTTCAATAGCAACAAAAGTGTTTTGCAATTCAATATAAACCCAATAAGTACATTGTACTTATTTTTTTTGATGTAAGTACATAGTAGTTAAAGGGCACCTATTATGCAAAATTCACTTTTACATGGTGTTTGACCATAAATGTGTGTTGGCAGTGTGTGAGCAAAACCACCCTAGAATGAGAAAAATCCACCCAGTGGTTTTTTTACAATCTCAATAATTCATAAGCACTGTCTCAGAATGCCCTGTTCTAAGATTGCTCTCACTGTGACGTAGAATTGCGCTAAGCCCCACCCACGTGGTTTGATTGAAAATCTGGTTTTGGCATAGACCCCGCCCTCGGTGATCTGTCAACCATCCTCCATTGTTTCAACGACAGCCGGTAATGTCTCCTAAGAAACATAAGTGTTCTGTTGTGGGATGTAATAATGAACATAGTAGTTTTCACTTACTTCCGACATCAGAGCCACTGAAAACGCAGTGGATGGATTTTATTTACGAAGGAAAGGCGCCACTCAAAATTCCAAAATACGTTTATGTTTGCGCGAATCATTTTTTGACCGACTGTTTTGAGAACGAGGGTCAATTCAAAGCAGGTCTTGCTTCAAAGTTAATCCTCAAGTGTGGATCGTTGCCTACTGTTCGCGATCCAACGTCACCTCCAGAAGAAGTAAGTGTATTTAATGTTTTTTGAGCAAATAGTCATTTCAGTCGATGTCAGCCAATTCAATAACAAATGCGTCTAAAGTTGTTGTCGTCGTCGTAGAATGTCTGTGTATATAATTTAAACCTTGTTTGTATAGTGTGTAAATATAATTTCGTTTGTACTTAGCAAACATTATCACAGTATTTGTGTTTGTAGTTTCAAAAAATTGCGCGAACGTTATCACAGTGTGTGTGTGTGTGTGTTGCACATCCATAATTGCAAAGGGGATGCGATTAAAACTCTATAAGTACATAAATGTATCAAATAACCATTCAGAGACGTCCTGCTCCATTCTCAATTGTGTTTCTTCTGCCGGAGTCTCTTCATCATCTGGGTCTGATTCCGGTTCAAACATGTACGGCTGAATGCCATACAAAACAGCGGGTCTCTCACTCTCAGCCATTCTGCTTCTACCGACTGTTTATTGCCATAGGTATGCAAGTTACGCCCTCATCCAAAGGCAGGGCGGGGATATGCAGCTCATTTATATTTAAGGTGGTACACACCAAAACAGCTCTTTTTAAAACAGGCCCCAAAAATGACATTTTCAAATGGTTATAATAAATTAACTGTGGGGTATTTTGTGCTGAAACTTCACAAATACATTCTGGGGACACCCAAGACCAATATTACATCTTGTAAAAAGGGGCATAATAGGTGCCCTTTAAGGCCACTTAACATAAAGTGGGACCCAATGTTTTATCCAATCTTTTAACTTGTGTCATGCAAACAACACCAGTAAACCTATTAACTTTTACATGTCAAAAGCAAATCAACATAGAAAAGTAGGCCCGCCATACAGTAAAGTGAACTCTATATCCCAAATAATAATCAGCTTACTTTAACAAAAAAATTGTAACTTGACCTTTATGCTTTTAAACCTTTGAAATGCTGACCTGGTGGTAAGTGCCTTACTGTATTCTAAATTATTATTAAAAAAAGAACTGAGGTGCGTGTCAAAATATTTTCTGTGGTAATTGACAGCATGTCACAGATGCTGTCAAAAGAGCTTAACTTGTATTGAACCTGGAACATTCCTTGATCATTTTCACACACTTCACTAGCTCTTCTCCTGTTTCAACACTTCCTATGGCTCACACTTAAGGTCAGCCTTCTTGAACTATCTCACCTGTCACACTTTGTCACCAACTAAATTTGAGCATAGCAAGAGAAGGAACTAACCTCACTTTATGGAATACATTAACAACTAGAACGACTCTGCTAAATGCCACTGGGGCCAAAAATCCACCGCGGCTTGGCGTGACTTATTGAAATGTAGTCCAGCATGAAATACCACCCACCATGCATTTCCCCTCTGTGCAGGCCATGTTCATAGCTACTGTAATTTCTGGCCGCCAATGGCCTATGACTGCTTTCTGAAGACATTTAGACCAAAACAAAATGGAGAAGAATGCACAATCATTGAAACATAAAGTCCCATCATGTTTTTATTTTTTTATTTTTTATATACTATGTATGCTTGATTAGCTTATTGTTTTTTCTCATCCCAGAGTTTTGCTACATACTCATGACTTTAGACATCGTAGTAAATGTGCATTGTATTGTATTAAATGTGCACTTTCTGAAAAACTGGACATGCAGATAATATAATATTTAATGAATTAAAAGGACACTTAAATGTAGAGAGTACACTTTCTTGGCTGTTTCTTTGTGCACTTTGTAACAAGGTCAAATGAAAAGTTTTACTTTAAAGTACATTTTTAAACCATTATGTTAATTTTGATGTGTTGACTAGCATACTAAAGCAGATGTAAAGTACTTTATTATAATTTAAACTGTAGTGTGTAGTATTTAATATTACATTTAAAATGTATTGTTGTTACAGTGTACAAACAAATAAGTACTGAGTTTTATTAAATAACTACATGTACAATAAGGTTAGGGTTAGGGTTTGGTTTAGTGTTAGTTACTTTTTACTAATTATGCATAATGTACTGTTATAACTATAGTAAGGACATGCAACGTGTAACTACATCACCTTAAAATAAAGACCATGCCAAACACTGTGAGTGTGTGTTAGAAATCAGGAATGGTCAGAGAACATTGTGCTTGGTACTTTTTTCGTCTTCAAACTAAACTTGTGTCTTCAGCCGACAAAGTTTAAATCCTGTCTGGCTAATGCGCTTTCCATAATGTTTACGTATTAAGTCAGTAGGCGGAGAGTGGATGGTCATTTGCACAGTTTGAACATTCTACCGCTTGAACGTTTACACTACAAAAGCAGTCCAGTCGAATGTGTTTTCAACTACCTATGGAAGTGGCCGAAAGTGAACAAGCTCAAAATGTTTTAGACCCTGTTTACACCTGTATTTAGTGGCGTACACTTGTGATCCTATCTACCAAAATGCATTTTATTATTACCATGAGTAAACAGGGCCTATAAGTACTCTTTGTACTGTGTCAAGTATGCTAAAATGTACTAGTAGTTGCAGTTTGCTGTAGATGGTGAGTTAACGCAGGGTTGCAGAAGATTTGTCGGGATGAATAGGTTGAGGAATCCATCAGATGACATGCAGCTATTCTAGCCTTGCTGCATGGGGGAAAGTGGCAGAACACAGTTGACCTCCCCAATGGTAGTCCCCTCTTTTGTTTACCCACAACATCCCACCCTCCACAAACCCACAAGCCTGCAGTGCTGAGCTGACCCTCTACCACCACTTGACTTCTACCCAATTAAACCAATTTGTGTCAGGGAACCGGGGTGATCTGTCAACATCCTGAATCAAAGTGTTGTGTGAGAAATCCAGCCAGAAGAGAGTGCCCTGGAGCGTGTGAATGCCTTGGGATCATGCTGATGAATGTTAGAGTGTTCGGACTAACTCAAGTGGTTACAGTGGCCTCAGAGCAACAGTCCATATGGAACATTCCCATACTGTCAGAACCCTGTGACTGATTTTGGAGTCGTTTCACAGAATGGATTTCTGATTTGCTATGAAATAATAACAAACTATTCTTTAATTGAGTCAACCATTTCCAGTTGGTCATCCAGAAAAATGCCTGCTTTTCATTATTTTTTTCTTCTTTCCTCCTTGAGAATACATTCTCAATAAGTTAACGTTTAGGGAGCGGCATCATCCGAGCCAAAAAATACAGTAACGGGATTTGTCCTGTCATCTTCACTGGGACGTTCCCTATTTGCTGTCATCACTTACGTAAAATCTCAGCATTCTGCCTTAAGCATTGATGTATCAATCCCATCATTCCAGTGTGCTGACCCACTGTGAACTTTTGGGGTTGATCTGTGAGGCCAATTTCAAAGCCCTTTATTGTGCAGCCAGTTGTTTGCGGAAAACATCCATAAGAAGCGCTGCATAATCCCTAGTTGTTTTTATCTTAAGGGAAACAATCGTTTACAGGAGTACAGCAGTGCTTTGTCTTTGTGATGAATCACTCAGCCGCTGTGTAAATGCCGGGCTTTAAAATGGCCCCTGCTGACTGATGAGAGGGCCCACAACTGTATTTTAAAAGGCTGGGACTGATCCTCGGCCACTAATGGAGGGAATACTTAGTCATCTCAGCGGAAGAGAAGAGCAAATGGAATTGGGTAGAAGTGTTGCTCAGGTTTGTGCGGTGTGAGTGGGTACCAGTGGTGCATACTGCCAGGTGATAAAGAGAGTGTAGCAAAGTCATTTTTCATTGAGAGTTGTGGCTTAAAATTAAGAAACAGGCTAGATTACAGTGACAAATGAATGGGCCAGGCTCGATCTTTATCTAAAGAGTGGAATTCAACCTTGTCCTGAATCCTTCAGATGATTCCAAATGAAAATAAGACTAAATGTGTTTAGATCGTGTCCTTTGAAATGAATGAATGAATTTCCAAAAATCTGGAATATTTTCAAAGTGGAATTTAGGAGTTGTAACTTTGCAGTTCCTATATATATAACTGATAACTCCAACTATAAATTTTGTTTGGATCACCCGAGTTCAAAGGCATGCTGATAAATGCACACCTATGACCATACAGTCTATATTAATGAGCTCAGTTGCAATGTTACTTGGCAGCTGCAAACAGTCTACAGTTATTATTGGATTATGTGACTTGAAAAAGAATTGTTTATGCAGAATATTATACTTAAAGGATTAGTTCACTTTCAAATGAAAATTACCCCAAACTTTACTCACCTTCAAGCCATCCTAGGTGTATATGACTTTCTTCTTTCTGATGAGCACACTCTGAGAAATATTAATAAATTTCCTGATGCATCCAAGCTTTATAATGGCAATAAGTGTTACCAAACGAGTATGAGCTGAAGAAAGTGTCTCCATCCACATCCATCCATCATAAACATATTCCACACGGCTCCGGGGGGTTAATACAGAAGACGGTCTGGCGGAAGCTAGATATTTTAATTCATAACTTGTTAAATATTCATTTTTTTTTTTTTTAACACATCACTTCGATTCAGAAGGCCTTTATTAACCCCCTGGAGCCATGTGGAGTATATTTATGATGGATGGATGTTGATGGAGACACTTTCTTCACCTTATTTGGTAATGCTTACTGCCATTATAAAGCTTGGGTGCATCAGGATATTTATTAATATTTCTCTGATTGTGTTCATCAGAAAGAAGAAAGTTATATATAAATAGGATGGCTTGAGGGTGAATAAAGCTTGGGGTAATTTTCATTTTAAAGTGAACTAATCCTTTAATACATTTAATTGTTAAACGTTTTGCGGTATGTTCACTTTTAGTCTTTTATCATATTGCCATTGCCACTGTTTTATAAAAGCAAAAAAGTCTGGTGGAGCATTGCCTCTGGTGGAGACTCACCACAGCTGCTCCTTGGGCAAATTGAGTTTGAGTCCTAGCTTGAGGTTCTTTCCTGGTTCTGTTCCAATCTGCTCTTTCCTGTCCATAAAACCAAAAGTACAAATAAAAAAGCCCCTCTAAAATGTGCATTACTGTGATTTTAAGGGCGTACCGTATACAGTAAGAACATCCTTTACCTGTGGTAAAATTATTGCCTCTTGTTACTTATTCTTTGATACACTTGTGATTAAAAAGTTGAATTGCTTAATTGCATTGAATGTGCTCAATTGTATTTATTTGTATTGTATGTGCACTTGTAGTGTAAATTTTAAAACTTTCTTTAAATGTACTTAATTATAGTTTTAACTGTAATCAATGAATATTATATTATAATTAATATATTTTAATTGTACTAAATTGCAACATTATCATTGTAATTGTGTAATTACAAATATATTTAAATACATGAAATACATGTTTAATTAGAAATTACATTAAATAGGCTATAGTATATTTTAGTTTACATTCAGCAGTACACTTTCACCATATTTAAAAGAGAATAGAAGTACTTGTGAAATTACATGAACTTAAATCCTACATAAGTGGGTCAAAAAACACTCTAATGTTAAGCTAAGTGCAATTCATAAAAATTTAAACTATAATACTTAAATTTTGATTTAATTGCAATTGACTTTAAATTAAATGTCAGAAAACATTACGTTCATTTTGCACTTATATTGTTTAAAAGTATATTGTTTAAAAGTATATAATTTACGTAATAAGTAAACGATGCTTAAGTCTACTTATTTTATAATACTTTTTTCTATGGCCCTTATTATCAAAACGGAGATACATTTATGGATCTGTATAATATATTTTTAAGAGTTTAATGGCTAGAAATTTTTTAATGGATAGCAATTTTGGATGAATGACTGCAGACTCGCCATAAATTACTTCATCAGTTCTCTTCCAGCTATAAATATTAGTTTTCCATTCATGTAGGGCCCCTCTAAATATTTCTGAAATACAATCCAATACTAAAAAGTTTTGACTTGAAACTAATTAAATTCTAATAGCAGAAGTTTCCATCTTGAGAGAATTTTTTAAATGTAAAAACTGAAACACAACTTAATTAAGATCCTAATGCTCACATTAATACTACAAATTGTATCATATCGTATTTTCAGTAGAATACATTGAAATAAAACACTAAATATATTATGTTTAAGACAGAAAGCTCATTCAGAAGAAAGATGTTATAAGCCACTGCTGGCGACAATCCAGCAATGCTGTTCTTGTTTAACTGGCTGAATTACACTGTATTGCTCTGTCATATTGCTGCTCAGCTAAATCCACTGATGTTATTAGCTAAATGATGGTGACTGATGCTGGTTGTCTTATGAGGAACAGATTGCAGGGCAGCAGTGCAACGCTCTAATATAAACCATTGATACTTCTTTTGATGTCAGTACTCTAGTCATTAGATTGTGCACAGGATTTGTCTGTTCATGAAAGTGTTCATCCACAAACAAAGCCAATCCATCTCAGTGCATCAGAAACACCTGTTCCATTTGATGCTGGTGAATGAAAGCTCTGTTCACGATCTCTCCTCATGAGTTCAGGTGAGGCTCTCCTCCTTTGTTCCGTCTGACATGAAGGTCAGTTCAGCTCAAGTAGCAGCTGGCTAAGAGTTCACTCGCTGTTTTTAAAGGAGAAAGTATGATATCAAAGTCAGGTTGCATGCATTAGGGTAGACCAGAGAGTGTTGAAACATTTTATCTGTAACTGTTTTTTTGAAAGTCTCTCAAATTTTGATGTAATATTCTCACTTGTCAACCACTATGCCATGCAACGTCAACTGGCGGCCCGCGGGCCAAATCCGGCCCGCCAGAGATTTCCATCCGGCCCCCAGAATAATACTGAATTCAGGAATAGCCTTGTAAGAGGAAAAAGTTTAGGGCTGGTCCGAATACCATTTTTTGATGAACATCGACTATTCGAAGCTTCGGAGAGAGGGGCTGAACATATTTTTCTCTCTAATAAAGGCAGGAATCTGTGTCTGTATATCCGTTTGCATTTTTATTATTTCGAGAACCATTCATCCAATCGACTTCACAGGGGAGTGCAGTGTCGCATTTGGTGCAATATAGATGGACACGCGAGACGCGACACATTCAGAATTAATAAACTTTTAGTAAACTACAGTTAGAGCAGCGCGAGCGGGAAGCGGCGCACCTCACGCGGGCAGGGCTTATGCTCCGAGAACGGACACTGCACTAGTGATATAAAACGCACACACACAGGTCTGTTAAATTAAGCAATACTTTTAAGGTAGTCTAATAATTTTCTGACTAACAAATTGACACAATTTAAACAAAGAAAAACGAAATTAAGTTAAATTAAAAACGAGATTAATTTAGATTGATAATAACGGGTAAAAATGCTAATACATTTTGTCTATTATTCTATTTTCCACAATGTCAAAGCAACAAAACACAAGCTCAGACATGCACAAACTCCGCTGTTCTGCGCTCTAGCCAGAGAAAACTCCCGTTGCTGGAACACGCGTCGGTTCTATTTCTAGCATGCACGCGTTTTCTGCGTGGCTCGAGCGCGCCTGAGACGCGTGTCTCAGTGTGCAAACTCCAACCTGTTAAATATGGGAGCCGAAATAAAAACGGACACGCCACGCAGCTGAGTCGCTCACGCAGCCAGTGTGTCGCCGGCCTTATTCAAGGGGGAATGAGAACCGTTTTTTATTTTTAATCTAACGAAACAAAAAGCCTTCTGAAAAGTAGCTTGTACCATAGCCTGCCTTCAGTCAAGAATGACGATAAACGCGTTCTCTCATTGAACATCTTTTATTGTTTCACGTGCTCATTTTTTCACAAATGTCAAAATTTTCCTTGCCTGGGATTTGCGCACAATTGCGTGACAGTGATGGACAGCTTGAAAGCCTCACAAATATGAAGCCTAAAATATCGCTATCGCCCCCTGGTGGCTTGCTGCAGTACAGGTAATATGTAAAAAATAACATAAATTTGGAATTAGAATTAGTATATCAAATAATAACATACAGTGTTAGGAAAAATTCGAATTTTATTTTATATTACGAGTATCTGGCCCTTACAGTGTCTGCAGTGAAAAATTCTGGCCCTTGGACAAATATAGTTGATGACCCCTGCACTATGCCAATCACTCTAAAAACATAACACACTGTTACACAGAGACTTTTACTTCTAATGTCCCTTCAGAAGTGTGGTGGTCATACAGTATAACTCTTGTGAAAAAGAAGTACACTTTACCATACTAATAGACTTTAACAGAATATCAATGTGCAAACTGAATGTAATATTTTCAGACACTCAAATGCACGTTAATTGTATTATAGTTTAAATTCATAGTAAATGCAGTTAGCTAAACTTTAGAGAGCTTTTTTGGCCCCCGTAAGTACATCTTTACATGTAAATTACATTGTAATTTACAATCTAGGCAGAAGCTAGATATTTTACTTTATATCTGTTTAAATATAGATACTTTTCTTACACAAATGCATTGCTTCACTTCAAAGGGCCTTTATTAACCCCCAGAACCATGTGGAGTATGATTATGATGGATGGATGCACTTTTTTTTCAAACATGTGGTTTCTGTGCACTGCCACTATAAGCGTCAGGGTGATTATTATAACTCCGATTGTATTCGTCTGAAAGAAGAAAGTCATATACACATAGGATGGCTTGAGGGTGAGTAAATCATGGGGTAATTTTCATTTTAAGGTGAACTAATCCTTTAAGAGGCCTTTTGTTAAATTTAATATTATATTATCTGCAAGTAAAGTTAAATATACTTTTAAGATAATGACGGTAATTTCGTTGCTTTCAATGGTGGATAAAAAAAACATCTTGGATTTCATCAAAATATCTTAATTTGTGCTACGAAAGATGAATGAAGGTCTTATGGGTGTGGAACGACATATCGGTCAGTGTATAATGACAGAAATTTCATTTTTGGGTCAACTAACCCTTTAAGCACACTTCTTTTTCACAAGGGAAGCTAATGATTTCACTCCTGTAGTTCCTGTAGTTCACCACTACATAATGCTCTTTTCTGAAGAAACAGCTTCTAACAGATGCAATAAAATGCTTGGAAATCTGATGAATAACCCAAAACACAAATCTTAGCGCTAAATTCTGAGTGCTAAACATTTTGAAGATTTTGCAATGAGGCCTAACCTTGTAGGCACAGAATGTTTCTTTTCGCTTTCAGCAGGGCAATCATGCTGCACACATATGTTGCCCCTTGCAAGTGGCATTACGGTTACAGTCTGCAATCCCCCAAGATTCAGTTCTGTACTTTATTCCACACATTTATCTCTGATCGTGAGCCATACCCACCCACATGACAGATATTGTTTACACAAGCCTTTCTCCTTCATTTCTGCAATCTTTCCATAGTCCTGTAGAATTGAGCTAATTATTGTCATTCCGGCTTACATGTGATTTTAATTCCAGAGCACATTTGCCTAAAGAAAGATTCATCATTTGTCCAAATACATTATGATGTCACTGACATTTAGCCTCCCTTGAGTCAGTTAGCTGTTAAATGTAAAGTTTGATAAATTCTCATTTTGGATATTAATGCTCTAAATTTAAGTGTAAGTTGGTTGTTAGACAATTTCAAGGGACGTCTGTTTTCAAACTTGGTAGGAAAACATAATTTAAGGAGAGAGTTGGAACAGTTCTGTTTCCTTATAGGTGTGACCAAAGAAAACAGACCTCGTCCTAATTTGTAGAAAATATTTTCCCAGGTTACAAATAAGCCTCATGCATTATTTCAATGTCTTTGATTAATTATATGCAAGTACACGTCTAGAAGCATTCTATGAGCCGTTTAGAAACATATGCACCAATGAAAGCCTTCATTGACTTGACCAGAGTTTCTTTTTCCAAGCAAAGTGACTTACCACACTGCAATCAGTCTTTCAGGGGAAAGTAAACTGCAAGTTCCAAAGGTAAAACTGTGCCTACATCAAAGTCAGCTCAGTCTAAATTGAAAAGGCATCTGCAGGCTGATGGCTTAAAAATGATAGGAAAACATCTGCATGGGGAACAGAACCAAACTTGCATTTTCATTTTCTAATTTACTGGTGGTCCAGCAATTTAGCTTCAAGCCCATATCCAAAAGTGATTAGAGAATATAATTATGATTGTTTTAAATTGATTATTTGAAAGTAGGCTGTGGGCCACATTATGACTCTTTATTTTAAAGCGCAGTAATTCTTTGAAGAATCGCTCTGTTGATTTGGTCAGGAGCTTATGAGCAGCCGCATATCTTTTCTCATCTCTCATCCTACACTCTGAAATAAATTAGCGCTTCAGGCACGCAGGTGCATGAGATCGGCATTTACAGTGTGAGTGCCTTCTGTCACTGGCCTTCTGTCACAGGTGTGATCCACACCACCTCTTACACTAATCTACATGTGAGGGAGCAGACATCACGGAAGCTGCCGTTGCTACACCTCTGGTAAGACTGCAAACCCCCATGTTGACACTCTAATTCAAGGTGGTTTTCAGTTCTGGTGATGCAGGGTCACCATCTTGAATTAGACACAGGTTGTGAAATCAAGGTGTGCTGCACATCAGCATTGAGTTTCTGATGGTGTAACTGAATGTCCTGAGTGAAATTTCTTCATATGTATTTTTTTTTTTTCTCTCTGGACAGGGTTGTGCAGCATTCTGAACAACTCAAGGGCATTTAAGGGGGTATATTTAGTTATTTAGTAATGTGTCTTAGCACACTTATACACTTTTAAAAAGTGCATTTTGTAATAGTCAAATTAAGTTTTACTTTAAAGAGATAGGGACCACTCAGGTAGCAGCCTCCCCATGAACGAACCAAATGGTCTGTTTGGTTGAATGAACCAAACAGAGACAGGGCAGTCAAATGGTGTTTTGCTTCAGGAGGTTGGGCAGAAGGTGCTCCCCTTTCATTCCAATGTTGCCAACTTAGCGAATTTGTCTTTTCAGTCCGCTTAGCGACTTTTTTTCAAAAAAGCATCTAGCAATAAATCTAGCGACTTTTGGGCAAACCTTAGTACAGAGTTGCCACACATCAATCACTTATTTGCTTCTCCTTTGTTTTATATTTAAAGAATTTAGTTTGACTGATTTACATTCTTTTTGTGTGCGTATCCCTTATATTACTCACTATCACAGGGCTATGGTTAATTCCAGTTTCCGAACTCTCTGAATTTAAATCATTTATTTAGAGACTGCACATATTCAAACACAATAATACATTTTAAACTTTAATTAAACTTGCACATATATAAAATGTAGTCGTTACTTTTATCATATTCATTCGTTCTGATGTAAATGAGAATAGCTTTATAGAGGGTATGCACGTGACGTCACCGTCGACCGTTATAACAGTGGTTACGCCCACTGAGTGGCAAAAGACTGAGCTGCAGCATTGGTTTTCAGCGTGAATGTTGCGAAAAACGCACAAAACACATCCAAAACGGGAAAGAGCTTTGTGATTGACTGTACAAATAGCTTTGAGACAAAACCTGAGGTATATATTTAAAAAAAGCAACAGAAAAAACAAAACAACAACAACAACAAAAAAAAAAAATGGATTACGGCAATTCACAGAAACAGCTGGACTCCAGCAGAGAAACATGGTTTCTCTGCCTGGAGACCAGCTGTTTCTGTGAATTGCAGTGATCCATTTGCTTTTTTCTGTAGCTTTCAGCACTCTTTAAATATATACCTCAGATTTTGTGTCAAAGTTATTTGTACAGTCAGTTGCAAAGCTCTTTTCCGTTTTGGATGTGTGTTGTGTGTTTTTCGCGGCATTCACGCTGGAAACCAATGCTGCCGCTCAGTCTTTGTGCCACTCAGTGGACGCGACCGCAGCCATAACGGTCGATGGATCACGTGCATACCCTCTATAGACAAATGTCCAATAGAGCAGTGTTTCTCAACTCCAGTCCTCGGGACCCACTGCTCTGCACATTTTGTATGTATCCCTTATTTAACACACCTGATTTAGATCATCAGCTCATTAGGAGAGTCTGCATGAACTGAATTGAGTGTGTCATATAAGAGAGACATACAAAATGTGCAGAGCAGTGGGTCCCGAGGACTGGAGTTGAGAACCACTGCAATAGAGGATATGCATCGACGTCACTTTCCCGCCGAAAGAGCGCTCCCTCAGCTGGACTGAGTGGCAAAAGAACCTGCTGCGTGACTGGATTTAATAGAGGAAACTGCGAAAACGCAAGTAATACTAACGAATTACACTAAAGGTTGGAATTGAATGTGTTCCTTACAACTTGTCAAATAAACCTAATCGATGGATACTGACATGCAGCCAGGAGTCGTGTTTCCTGACATTTATATGTGCCTGATTTCGACGGCGGGGAAATACATAAAGCAAATCTGCCTATGAATATTTTATATAACTACAATATAGGTAGGTTTAAATCTGCGTAATCACTTATATCAATGTTATATCGTCATATTGTCCAGCCATAAAACATATATAGGCTAGTTTTATAGTTTTTGTCATTGTTTATTTAAAAACACCCAATTATGCAGAATATAAGATGGAAAATATTTAATTGATGAGTTGTCAACATAATATATAACAATACAATATATACGGTATGATTTTACCTCAAAATCCAAAAATTTGACACAAAATGATAACTGCAAATCGTGGATTTGCAGTTATCATTTTGTATCAAACTGTTGGATTTTGAGGTAAAATCATACAGTATATATTATATTATGTTGACAACTCATCAATTAAATATTTTCCATCTTATATTCTGCATAATTGGGTGTTTTTAAATAAATAACACTGACAAAAAACTATACTATAAAACTATAGCCTATATGTTTTATGGCTGGACAATATGAAGATATAACATTAATATAATTACGCGGATTTAAACCTACCTATCTTGTAGTTATATAAAATATTCACAGGCAGATTTGCTCCATGTATTTCCCCGCCGTCGAAATCAGGCACATATAAATGTCAGGAAACACGACTCCTGGCTGCATGTCAATATCCATGGATTAGGTTTATTTGACAAGTTGTAAGGAACACATTTAATTCCAACCTTTAGTGTAATTCGTTAGTTTTACGTCAGGCAGCAGGTTCTTTTGCCACTCAGTCCAGCTGACGGAGCGTGTTCCGGCGGGAAAGTGATGTCAATGCATACCCTCTATAGACAAATCCGGCGAAACACGGAAGTAAAGCAGCGCCGCCATTACTGCGTGCCTTGCTGCTAAGGAAGTAGCAGAAGTAGCGTGTTGGTCCCGTAGGCTGTAGCAGATGTTAGCTAAATAGTTTTTTTAGTATGTATGCTGTCCAGTGATGCCGGGCAGGGCGTGTTGTGTGGTTGGTTGTTTTAACAACAGCACAAAACTACAGGCCTGGAATAAAACCGTTTGTGTAATCCACGAAGCTTTGTTGCACATTGACTGCCCATGTTTATGGCCATACGGATTGCACAGAGTTCCTGGTCGAGCGGAGGACCAAGATGTGCGTCAAAAGTGGATGAAACACATAACCGAGGTGGCTCATCGCATGCCAGATGATTAATAAAATAATCTTGAATACCTGTAAGAACATGTATTTTATTGCTACAACTGGTCGTGGCTAAGGCCATCCTTAAAAATATTTTGGTTTGCCATAACAGCCAAAAAAATAAAAAATGGTCGGTAGGTCGTAAAAAAAAGTAAAAAAAAAAAAAAAAAAGTTTTATTGCATCACATTAAGTGTATTGTGATTGTCAAAACATTTTAGTAACTAAGCTGAATTTTATTAGGTTTAGTGACATGTTACAATGTTTACATGGTAGGCTACAATTTCTGGTAAGCTACACTTTTTTATTATTTTTATTCAATTATTATTATTTAATTATTATTGTGATTTGATTTAATATTGACTCATTTGGATAAATATTAGGTAGGCTATAATATAATATAACAACTCACCTAACTTAATGCTGTAAACATACAGAGAGCCCTATCAGCTGGCAGTATTATTTAAAAATAACAATTTAAATATAATGCATTTTTTATTATAATAACAACTTTATTTAATGATATAAGTAAAAATATAATAAAGATGTAATACAGTACACATATCAGCCAAAACAGGTTCTGTGTGAGGGGCTGCTAGCTGACAGCCGTCGGTCATTTCTGAGAGATTTACCTCAGACGAAGGTAAGTGTGAATACATAAATCCATTTTGAAAAACATGTTTACAAGAACATAACATTATACGTAACGTCGTTTGATGTTGTAATATTTTTTAATCTGTATTTCTAGCATGTCACATTTACAAGCACCAAAACGGTATTTATTGTTTGAATTTCGTAATAAAATTGACAGAATCTGAGAGCTGAGATTTTTTTCTATCATAAGTAACCTGCTCTGTCTAGTCTGTCGGTCTCTGTGTCCTCTTTACTTCGCGATTTTTCTGTGCGTGAGAAAATGGATGTGTGGCGTGAGAGCGTGTGAAAAGCGTCAATTGCGTGTGTCTCACATTTTATTGTATTTGTATTAGCTGTTTGAAGAGTAAAAAAAAATCCGTGGGTCTTAACGCAATTACAATCGGCAAGTCGGTCGGACTAAAAGGGGAAAAAATAATTAATTGGGTCGGTCCTAAATTGACAGGGTCGGTCGGGTTATGGCAAACAAGAATATTTTTAAGGATGGCCTAATAATTATT